>NC_045559.1:18956187-19243687 GCF_009819795.1 Aythya fuligula
AATGCTCTAAGTCAATATATGGCAAATTTTAAAATAGTCAGTTCCTTATAGAAGTCATTAAGATTTCAGTGTACTCAAATTAAAATAAGTGAGCCTTTAATTTTCTTATATATTACTTATTTATTGCCTCTTATTCAGTGTTTAATCATCTCCAGGGAAACTGGAATCAACTCTCCCACATCGTGCAGTAATTTTCATCTAAAAGGTTTCTCAGATAAACACCATTTTAATATTGAGTGTCCATATTACATGGTGGGAATTGATACAATTTAAAAAATATTTAACTTGGCAGTTGGGCTACTGTTGAGAAATTTCATGTGAATCTCTTTCACCTCAACAAAAATTCCATTGTTTGAATTCCCTTTGAAAAGGCTGTTAACCCAATAAGTTTATTTTGGAAGCCAAGCTACAATTAGTAACCTGTATTCTTAAAGAAATCTGAAGCTTAGCACAGCAATGCTTGCATACACTCACATGTAATTACAGCTTTCTTTTTCTTTTACACAGGAATGCAAACAATAAAAGGCTATGAGTCTTAGCAATATCATATCCTTTTTAAAAAGTGTATTTTAACTTGCTTGTAGATGAATAGTGCTTTAATTCTGTTCCCCTCACCTTGTCACCATAGATACTGCTTAGAAAAGTTTTATAAGTCATATCATACCATCCCAGTTTAAATCAGCTAGCCACTACCACTGAAATTATACAGACTATTTTGCTTTGTTAATTTATGATTTCAGCCTATTAAAACCAACCTTTTAAAAAATGTGCATGGATTCCGGTCACTCGTGGTGTTCCTCAGGGCTCAGTATTGAGGCCAGTACTCTTTAATAACTTTATTGATGATCTGGATGAGGGCATCGAGTGCACCCTCAGTAAATTTGCAGATGACACCAAGTTAGGTGCGTGTGTCGATCTGCTCGAGGGCAGGAAGGCTCTGCAGGAGGATCTGGGTATGCTGGACCGATGGGCTAAGGCCAAATGCATGAAATTCAACAAGGCCAAGTGCCAGGTCCTACACCTGGGGCACAACAACCCCAAGCACAGCTACAGGCTGGGAGATGAGTGGTTAGAAAGCTGCCTGGCGGAGAAGGAACTGGGGGTATTGGTTGATAGTTAGCTGAATATGAGCCAGCAGTGTGCTCAGGTGGCCAAGAAGGCCAACAGCATCCTGGCTTGTATAAGAAGCAGTGTGGCCAGCAGGTCTAGGGAAGTGCTTGTCCCCCTGTACTCGGCTCTAGTGAGGCCACACCTCGAGTACTGTGTTCAGTTTTGGGCCCCTCACTACAGGAAGGACATGGAGGTGCTCTAGAGAGTCCAGGGAAGGGAAAGTGATCCTGGAGATCAAGTGAGATCAAGTCTTACGAAGAACGGCTGAGGGACCTGGGCTTGTTCAGCCTGGAGAAGAGGAGGCTCAGGGGCGACCTTATTGCTCTCTATTTTAGACACATTAAAGGAGGCTGTAGCAAGGTGGGGGTTGATCTATTCTCCCATGTGCCTGGCAACAGTACGAAGGGGAATGAGTTAAAATTGCACCAGGGGAGGTTTAGGTTGGATATTAGGTAAAGCTTCTTTACCGAAAGGCTTGTTAGGCATTGGAATAGGCTGCCCAGGGAAGTGGTTGAATCACCATCCCTAGAGGTCTTTAAAAGACGTTTAGATGTAGCGCTTAGTGATATGGTTTAGTGGAGGACTGGTTAGTGTTAGGTCAGAGATTGAACTCAGTGATGTTGGAGGTCTCTTCCAACCTAAACGATAGTGTTATTCTGTGACTCTGTGGATTCATTTATTTTGAGCTTTATTGCACAACTCATCAGTGGTCTTTCAAAAATATATTTATCACAAGTTGAGGTGAGATCTGGGTAAATGAGAATAAAATAGTTAATTTTAAAACTCTGCTATCAAGATGACTTTTAGTTCAGTATTTCTAATTTTTGATAAGGAGCTCCAGTATTCTACAATATTTTCCAGTATTATGAGATTCAGATTTTAATAAGAAGTTGAAATGAGAAAATATTTTTCCACATTTATTTAAAAAGTATTGAATATTAAATAATAAAAGATTGTTTACTCAGTATTAAAATAATAATACTAATAATAAATCTACATTCTTGTTTAACTAGTGGTAAGCATTTTTATTTTACTTTATTTTATTTTCCACTGGGACTTTAATATAAAACATTAAAGAATGTGTTTACAATGTATCTCCTGTCATTTTGACTATGGAAGATATCTGCTGTTCAGCTTTAAAAGGTCACATAGTCCTGGCTTCTGTGACTTAATCAATATGAACTACATGTCTCTGCATCAAAATAAACATCCACTACTGCCTCTTCTTCTTTTTCCGAATGAAGTACTGTGCTATTCCTGATCTCCTCTTCCATCTGGCTCTGGTCTTGTCCCACATTAATAGTCAAGTGCACTGGATGACCAGAATGACTGCAATGACAAGGAGGACACTGGAACAATGTTAATGCAGTTGTATGTGACTGATTGGACAACCTCAGCAAAAATTGATCTTCCTGTCACCCCTTTGAGTCCACTAATGTCATGTTGCTTTTTTGAAGAGACTCAAGCCTACTTGATAGACTCGTCCTCAGGTTTTTCATTCTAGTCTCTGAGGGAGTAGAGGGTGGGGCGATAAGCAAGGTCATTGGATATTGAACTGAAATTAATTAAATGGCCCATCAGGATTATCTTTATGATACAATTATTTGGGTTTATTTTACATGGCCAATATAGGGTGACACTGATTCACTGTTTAAGACATTTATTTTACTTTAAGAATAAAAAAGAATAATATCAAGAAAGAACTTGTCACACCTAAAAACTTGTGGTTATAAAATCTATTCACATTTGCAAGAGGAGGAATGTTCATGTACATGTACAATATCCTCTGAGTTGTCAAAGCTATTAAATAAATTATTTGCATTTCATCAGAGTTTTCTGCAAGCTAAGTTTTGAAACACAAAATAGAACATATCCTCTAACACCTTGTTCACACTTAAACAAATTATTATTAGTTAAAGACAACACAGAAAAAAAAAAATTAGTAAATTAAGAGCTTCCCAAAAAAACCATCCAGCTTGTTCACAGAATTCATTTACAAGGACATCTACTATAGTGACAGGTTTAACTGCAAAGAAAATGTCACCTACAGTATGATGTAAAAGAAAATATTGATTTTAAATGTAAACACACAGTGCTCTGGTGGCATTAACAAGCTGCACATTTCACTCCCTTTTGTTCTTGCAATGTTGGCAAGTGCAGAGAACTTTGTTTAACCTACACATAAGTTGATGCAACCTTTCTTTACTGAGGAACCAGCACCACTATGACTGTGAGGTGCTATAACAACAAAAATACTGGACTAATGTAAATATGTAATTGAACTGAATTTCTTGAGCCTACTATGCACCACTACTTTTCTCCAAGTCATTTCAAACCAGATTCTTGGTCACAAAGAGCTTAACCTTGTATCATGAGAATTTGTTTTTGACAGGTTTGTTGTAAAGATAAATTTTCTGGTTCAAATCCCTCAGCTTACTCATCCTTTATGCCTCTTCTCACTAGCAGATAACTGCACTAGAACCATGTTTTTTAGTCATTATTTTATTAATTTCAATGATACCACTGGGACTTCTGAACTTTTAATATAATATCTGACCTTATCAGTAGTATTACCACGTTTTTTTTGCAGATTCCTTTCTTTCTTTTGATTTTTCACTACCAGTATTTTAACATCATAAAAGAGTATAAAACTAATCATTGTCATCTCAGGTCTCAGGTGATTTCTGCAGGAAGACAGTAGTGAAAAGAATGGAAAAGATCATTGTGCAAAGCAAAACTCTAAAGCAATTATAACCTTTAATGTTCACACTTTAAAGTAAAAGAAAATGATATAAGCCCTCTCCTTTTTTTTTTTTTTTGTTCTTTTTTCCCACTCATTCCTAGTATATATTTATTTTGTATAAATGATCCTGATTTTATTTGCCCCATGTCTTATAAATTTTTATGATGATCCGAGGTAAAAATGGTCTGAGGTAAAAAAGCAGTGAGATAGGATGACTGTACTGAGACCTGCTTCACTATATGTGTTCCCGTCCTTCATTATTCAGTGATTCCTTGCTTGAATACCTCTCTGAAGATCTCCTAAACACCAGAAATCAGCCCTCCAAATAGAAGAAAAAAAAAAAAGGTAAATTTTATATTTGAAATTTCCATGTGAGCTAATTAGCCAAAGAGCTAAGGCAATTTGAGAAAGTATAAAAAATGCTGATTTTTTTTTACAGCAATCCATTTCCTAATATTTTTATATGTGCTCTTCAACAGCTATAAATACTGAGGGTATTGTTGTGGGATTTGGCCAGACAACTTTCTCTAGGCTATTTTCCATTCATTACAAAGTAACAGAGTATAGATTCAAAGGAAGAGCAATATATCTCCTCATTCATCTCCCTGTAGTTCAAAGATGATGTTCTGGAAAGTAGAATCTCTATTTTAATTTATTCATTTATTTTGGTGTTTATAATTGCATAATATTATATTAATAAGGTCATACGTTAATATTATATTAATTATCTAATATTAATATAATATTGATGCCATATTAATGAGCTCATAGACATATTTCTCCACACAACATTGGATTTGGGAAACGAATTACTGTGATGACTGGCTCCTTAGAAAAAATGTATGAACATTTGTGGCTTCCAACAAGGTTTGTGATAGAAATAAAGACTTCATTATGAGGTTGTCATGAAAAGTGACAGGAAAGGGCTGTCTACTACAAGGAAAAACAGAGATCAGAGATGAAAGGACATTGATTAGGGTTTACTTTCAAATTGTTGATCTTCCACAGATTACTTAACTTCAAAAGAAATACTTTTAAGTATACAACATGAGTGTATATTCAGTTCTTATCAATAACATCTGGCATCTTGAAAACAAAGTTGTAATTAATATTGCAAATAGGTTCAAGCAGTAGCCTAGAGTAGCCTAGAAGAAAGATGTATTTTTTTTTTCATTTAAAATGTTGTTAGATGAAATTATGAAACCAATACAAAACACATTTATGATATCAAAATTTGAGTATTATTTTGGAGGTAAATCAGAACAGTTTTCAACAAACAGGATGATTTACAATGCAATACATTACAGTCATTTACAGTAAGCTTGTTAAAAGTTCAGTGAAACCATCATACATATATACATATATATATCTTACAAGTTAAGATTATAACAGTAGGAAGAGTTTCATTTGAGAAAACTTCAAACTACTCTTGAAAATAACTGACAAAGAAGTAGTATTAAATTTATAATAAACCGATCTATACAATATAAAGATACCAAAATGATAAAGTGCTTTTATTTATTTTTTTGTTTATTTATTGGGGGGGGGAGGACACAGCATGATATCAGAAGAGCAATTAAATAGTAGTACACACAAATATTGCTGTGTGATAACAGTGTTGTGAAGATTGCAATTGAAATTGTGTGAAGATTGTGAAGGTTGAAAAAGTGACACTAAAGCCTCATAAGAAGTTTTAACATAGAGAGGCTTTCTGTGAGAAGCTTATAAGTAGATCTATAGCCATCACTGAACATCTATTTATACATAACTTCTTCTGCTTTCCATGAAGGGAAAGCGGGTAGAACCTACCTGCCCTAGAGTTCTTAGTGTAATACTCTATCACATTATGTAATAATTTATCACATAAATTATGTAATAATCTGTCACATAAAAGGCAGATGGTCCTGGAATTATGCAATAAATTATGATTTTTTTTTTTGTTTTGTTAATCTTGTTTTATTGTTCAGCAGAAATTCAACACAGAAGGGGAAAATACAAACTAATGCAGCCACAATTTTCTGTATGTATCCAAATTTTGGCTAACTAAAATTTTGGTCATTTGTATGTTCAAGTATGCAATATTTTTTTTGCAACAAAACTAAATGGAAATGTCCACTGTATTATGTAAAACCTATTCAGATAAGTCATTTTTGCATAAAAACCTGTGTGAAAACAAATGTGAAAATGTAACAGAATTAAGTAGATAAGTCTTTCTCCAAGAAATTAGAGACAAAAGATATATAGTAGATGAGGACTTTTATATAAGACAATGAGATGGGAATCAATATCAGACAATATTGTTTTTATGTTATGTTCAGCTGGTGTGATCACAAGTTATAAAAAGAAACTGTTTTCTTCACAACAAATTGACAGAACATTAACAGGTTTTGAGGATAAACTAATAATAAAATAATAAACTGTTTGATAGAGTCTTAGTGGCTTATGACAAAGTGGGTACTTGGAAGAAATTGGCAGGAAAATTAAATACCAAATGCAATACCTTAAAAGCTTCAAGAAGATTTCAGCTTTGTATGTGCTCACAAAGTAGCAGCTTAATTGTGTAAATAATAATAATAATAATAATAATAATAATAATAATAATAATAATAATAAATAAAGAGGAGAAACATTCACAGAAACATGTATTTCAATAATTAAGCCCAATGTATTCATGAAGTTATCATGAAGACAGATTACATATAAACTGAGGGAAGGAGGAAGGGAGTCCATTTTAACATCAAACTTTGGTTCCTTAGACACCTCCATGTGCCTTTTTTGCTATACCTGTAATGAAAACCTGTAATGAGAATCTTCTGAACCATGACATGAAAATATAATTTTGGTCAACTGAGACATAATCTCCATTTCAGGTGCTCAGAACTGAGCATATCACACACATTATACTCTGTTATAAAGCCACAGAACTCCCTAAAGGTTCTCCTAAAGGGGAACCTACACTCTCTGTGGGAAGGGAACTTCGACACTCTGTGTGGAAGTAGTCATTCTATGCCAGTTGGCCTCAAGACCAGAGAACAACTCCTGACAAACTTTTTTTTATGTAGACATCATCTACAAAAGTCGTATTTTATTTATTAAAGTTGTATTTTGGCTCCACCGTGTTTTTGCTAATTCAGATGTGAGATGGATTTCTTGACAAAAATGGCTCTGAAAATTTTGTCTTCAAAGAAAAAGGTAAAATACAGCACTTGGAACATATGTTATTAGTAATTATATATCTTATTACTTTCCAATTAAAAAAAAAAAAATCTTTATTCCTTTTTTTCTTTTTTCTTTTTTCTTTTTTTTTAATAACCATGTACTTAATTCTTTCACTCACAGGCAAAATTTAATTTAGATATTTTAATTATTGTTTGCTTTGAAAACCACTGAAATCTTGGCCTTAGAAACTATACTTTTTTCATGTGGAAAGCTAAAAGAAAAAATAATTTTATTTATATACATACATTATATATATACACACAATTGTATACATTATATATACATATATATATATATATATACATTTCCTTAATTTTTCTCTGTATAATTGTTCCAAAATGGTTTTGGTTGTTGTCTATTGCCTCCATTGCTCTGTAGAATTCTATCTGTTGTGTACCTTTGTGTGCATTCTTAAACTAAATACTTCGTTTGGATCAACATTCTGCACCTTTCAACTTATCTTGCTTATCCTGTATCTAGTATTATTCAAATCTTTTACCAATTTTTATCAAATTTTATCAAAGCTTTTATTCAACCTCTCAGTTTCACTAGAGCCCTGTAAGGTTATGAAAACAAACACTTCATATCAAGATTTGAATCAGACACTATTTTTTTCATTCTCTATTGACTTATCCACAGTTTAGCATATTTAAGTCTATAAGTTATGTTGCAATTCATCTCTATTTGTATTTATGTCTACTTTATAATGCAATAATTGTAAGCTAAAACTCCAGATCAAAACATGAAACTTTTACATCCTTAATAAATAATTAAATAAATTAATGAAAACAAACAAACAACAGTATAGTCTGGAATGCTTCATCCCAAAATCCTGCTCTGAAGTTTGCATAAAAGAGCATGAAACAAAGCCTGTCTGAGCTGGTCTATGGGAAGTCATGGTATTGACACCTGAATAGTAAACACTTCAGTGGGGAATTATAGTTGTTTCTGCTACCTACATAGATTTTGTGGTAAAAGCCAGTGGAAAATTTCATTTCACATAACTTTTGCTTACTGTGGTTATAAATCTTCTTAACAAAATTCCATACTTAATTATGATATTCAAATTATACATGATTCTTAAAAATTAGATTAACAACTGGAATGGACTTATTGCATCTGCAAGGTCATAGGTAATACAAATTCAACTGGTCATGCTTTAGAGAAAGATTTTTGATGCTGACATCCTTGCCAGGAGAGCGCAAGCTTTAGATTAGGAGGAGATGACAGGACTGAGTAAACAGAACACTGAGGGACAAGGAACCTTGCAAAATTTCCCATTGATGGAGAAATAACTTTAATAGGTGTAGAGTATTTTAATTTTGAAAATGAAGTTTTCCTTTTACTCTGTACTTCTATTTAATTAACAGGAATGATGAAAAAATATGAAAAATTTCTTTTTCAGAAATCTCAGACAATATCTATTTCTCAGAGGGTGCCTCTATATTGAGAGTTGAATGCAATTAGTAAGGATGAGGCAGATTCTAATAATCATAGAATCATTTAGGTTGAAAAAGACTCCTAAGATCATCTAATGCAATAATGCTCTTGTTGGTGACAAAAACCTTCCCTGAAAATTCACTTACTTTATTAAGATAATATCTGTCTGCACCTGAAGGTTATTATTCTATAGTGACTTATGTAAAAGGCAGTTGAACTCCATAGCATGCTTCCTAAATATCAGCCCTCAAATGAATTTGGCACCTTTTCCTTCTACCTATACATAATCAGGCATTTGTGAATGTCTACTTTTACGGCCACACATTTGGGTCCGCAAGTTTCTTGCGTGATTGTTCTGTGCAAGGTACTTCTTTAAAGTCCTAGTGCAGATGGGCAGCCCTTCTTAACGTTAATGTGGATTTCTACACTGACATGTTTTAGGATACATTATCTACTGTAAGTGGAACCCAAACTGTAGTAGAAACTGTGATGTCATTTGGATTTGCTTTATTTTTTTAATTACTGGATTTTGCAGTAAATCTGGGCATGAGAGTGGGATGACCACATATAATCTAATGTTTAAACAAGTAAATATTTAATTTGAAATGTAACATTTGTTTTAAAATCTGTTTATGTATCTCAGCTAGTGTTGCCAGACAACTGACTTATTTCTGAAGATATGGATTTGTGGTAGGTAAGCTTTTAAATCTGCAGAAATGTTTTATATTAAATGTAATTTTTATTTTATGCTTCCTGAAAGCATAACACACTCTACTCAAGTAAAGAACAAAGATAACTCTATATGTCTCAACTGTAAAGAAACCCTGAACATTTAAACAGAGAACTATTTCTGCACTATTCCTATCTTGAGATGAGAGTAAATGAGCTTCAGTGAATTGTTCTAAAAGGCTACACTTATACTTCGGTGGCCCAGGTTTCCCATCAGATCTGGAATTTATAGCCATTTATACCCAATTTATACCTCACTGTGACCTATTTATAGTTTCAGTGACCATGTTGGATGAAATGTGGAAGCTATGAGTTTGCACTGACATTTAGTGTGTGTTCAAGATGGATGCTGTCATATCAGCATATAGTTTTACATTAACCCATCAACGTTTTTCCAGAATCATGATCCTTGTTTCAAAAAAAAAACTCATATAAAGACACAGACAAATGGCTGTGGTGGTGCACAAGGCTGTTTTAAAGAGGAATGATCAGGAAATACTTTCAGCTTGCCACCTGCTTAGCCATTTTACATGTTCACTGTAATAGCCATGACCATTTCATTTCTCTTTTTAAAATAATTAAACTATTGTAAAAAGCTCCAGAGTTTAATGGCATTGCCTCTCTCTTTCTCAGTCTTTTAAAACTGTTATAGTAATCCAAAGCTATTTAAAAAGTCATATTAACCATATTTATTGCTATCCTTATTACTATTACCTATTATTATCTGTTATGGTAAAAATGAGTAGGAGTTTGGAATAGCCCATTTGTACATGGCAGCATCTTGTTCTAATCAGACATGAGTTTTAGCCCAAGTAAGGTTGTCAGGTTATATAGGGAGGAAATTAGAAGGGATAAAGCCCAACTAAAGCTAGCTACTTTGGCCACTACAGTAAAAGACAACTTAAAACATTTTTATAAGCACATAAACAAGAAAAGGAGTTCTAAGGAGAATCTCCACATTTTATTGGATGCAGGTGGAAATGTAGTGACAAGAGGAAAAGGCTGAGGCACTTAACTCCTTCTCTGCCTCAGTCTTTATTAGTAAGATGTTTTTCTTGGGGTATGCAGCCTGCTGAGCTGAAAGACAGAGGCAGGAAGCAGAATGAAACTGTTACTATCCAAAGGAGCATAGTTAGCAACCAACCTACTATACCACTTGAACACCCACAGATCTCTGGTACCAGACAGGATTCACTGAAGGGTACTGAAGAAGCTGACAGAAGGTCTTTACAAGCCTTTTTCAATAATTTGACAGCACTCCTGGCTAAACAGAGAGGTCCCAGTTGACTGGAGGTTGGAGAATGTGACATTCTTCTACAAGAAGTGTAGGAAAGAGTATCTGGAGAATTGCAGGTCTGTCAGTTTGACCTCAGTGCCAAGGAAGGTCATGGGGCAGGTCATCTTGAGTGTCATCACACAACACGTACAGGACAACCAGGGGATCAGGACCCTTTTTCCCTTCCCTTCCCTTCCCTTCCCTTCCCTTCCCTTCCCTTCCCTTCCCTTCCCTTCCCTTCCCTTCCCTTCCCTTCCCTTCCCTTCCCTTCCCTTCCCTTCCCTTCCCTTCCCTTCCCTTCCCTTCCCTTCCCTTCCCTTCCCTTCCCTTCCCTTCCCTTTCTTTGTAAAATATTGAGAAAAGTAAAAAAAATAATCTTTTATAAAATCTTATTTCATTTCTGAGTAGTTCCTACAATCTGTGAAGCATCCTAATATTCTTGAAGAATATATATATATATAATTCTTGCTAAACTGTGAATAGATAGAAAACAAATAAAAATAGCTAAAGATCTTTTGGGCTGACAGCAAACTTCGAAAGTATGAGGCTATTCTCAGTGAAAAATAATTTATCTAGAAAACTGGAACTATCTCATACTTTCAAAGCATTTTAAATAAAATTATAGTTTTGACCATAAAATAGACTTTAAAATACCAATAAATAAATATTTAAGTATAAAAAAATAATTTCAAATTAAATATTAAAATATTGTAAAATAGATTGCACACATTGTAATGGACTATTCTGAAATTGAGTGAAATTTGAGGTCTACTTTAAACTCTTGGTCATATTCTTCTTTTCTGCTTTGTCCCACTAAATAAATTAATTAATTAATTTAAAAGCTTGTATTCATCTGCAAATTAAATGTCATCAAAAAAGAGCACCTGATTTCTTGTTGGGCTGCAAAACTCCTCTTCAAAAGCTCCTGTTCCTTGTTTGTCTTTCACCAAAGACACAGTCTGTAGAGTGCTGCAAAAATAGCTTCAGATGAATAAGAAAACAAATAAGCAAAAAAGCACAGACAAGAAAAAAGGACTTCAAGTGACTACACAGAACCAATTGGTACATTAATATGTACCAATAATAAAATGGTAATAGTTGGCACATCTCCAATGTGAGAGCAAGTAAGGCAATACGCTCCAGGAACACACAGATAGGAAATGAGAAAGAAATGAAAATTAAATGTATTTGGTTGAAAGGAAACAAGATAGAATCAGAAAATAAAATCTTGGTATCAAAGAAAAACAATGTAATTAACACAAGAAAAATCTATACAAATTTCTAAAGTCAGGATGAGAAGATAAACTCTCTCTATATATTAAGAATATATATAAATGAAATGTTCAATCAAAAGTAATTTCCATTTTGTGACAATATGTCTTTCATAAAAATTCTCTACCATAATAAACAAAAATCTCAGTAAACATTTTTGCTTGTGAGGCTGCTATATCTACCTGATATATTAAATTTTAACCTGCATATCTCTCTTTATTTATTTATTTATTTATTTATTTATTTATTTTCTTGATGCTGGCCTTTTTTTTGGTTACTATGCTTGCACAATTCATTTAGAATATTTGAAAATATTTTTCCTTATGCCTTGGCCAACCTGATTTAGTAGGTGGCATCCTTGCCTATGACAGGGGGGTGGAACTAGTTCTTTAAGGTCCTTTCCAACCCAAGCCATTCTACAATTCTAATTCTCTGTGATTCTAACACTTAACTGAGAATATTGTGAAAAATGGATTCTAGGTTATTTATTTCATTTCTAACTGAAATGGGGCATTTACAAGAACATTCTCTTGTTTACATGATATTTCCATTCCTGTGAAATGCAGATGTTCTTCTTGCATGTATCCATCCATCCAGTCATCCATTGAATAAAATCCGAATAACATAAAAATGAATAGAATCTATAAAAATGCATTCCAGTGAACCCTTGGTAAATGCAGTGTTACTTTTATTATTGTGCTACTTTTCCTGTAAAGATATACTAATTAAATCAAATGCCATGCATAAAATCCCTGAGATCTTATAAAAGTAATGTAATATGAATTAGCTTTCAATGTGTGTAATTTTTCAATAATACCATGACTGAGAATACTGTGCATCTGTTTCCTAGTCTTAATTTTTTGATGAGATGAGTTTCAAAAATGAAGTTTCCTTTCACAACTATTATTCTTTAATTTGAGCCTCTGCATGGAAATCTAAGTTTTCATACTAGGAAATTAGTTATACCAATGAAATAAAATATGCATGATTGATGCATCTAATACCCAGCCATTGGATTATGTTGCATTGTAGTTACTTTTCATTTTCATCATTAATTAAAATTAAGACAATAAAACAGAGTGAAATAGCAACAAATCACGGTAGCATCTTGAATATCTATGAAATGGATTCTGTGATTCTGTGAAATACTGAATATTTCAGTATTTCACTGTACAGAGACAGTGAAACTGAACAGTATTTTTTGACAGATAAGGATTTACTTCAGAATATCCTAATTTCTTTTTGTTATGTTTTCAAACTGAATTTTGTAGAAAGTCAATTTAGAAAAGATGACAAAAGTTAGTTTTAATGACATTTTCATATTGGACATTCTCTTTTAACAAAATCATTGTTTATTATTATCTGATCCTGCAAGATTCTGAATACCTTTGGTAATCAACAGAGTTTATTCTGAAACTAAGATGAATTGAGAGAATAGCTTCTTATATTGCCCATTGTATTTCACAGGGTCAGGTACTAAATGAGCTTTTCAATTTATTGGTTCCACACCAGCACATTTTTCCATTCAGCATTTATCAAGAATATATAGTCATATTCAGAATAGTTGCACTATAGAATGTCATGATTCTATAGAAAATACCAAATAGATTATTCAATTACTTTGTACAAATAGAGACAACAAAATATGGCAAGTATTAAACAAGTTCTTTGTTGTACATACTTATTAAGACTTCAAAAGCATTCTAAATCTGTTAACCTTTTCTGTTGTTCTTTCTGGCTTCCAGAAAGGTTGAGCATCTGACATATTTGACATGGACATGATAAATGAGTTATTTTTGCAGATGTTGATTATATGACCTGTTTAACTTACTGTCCTCTAGTTCTGTCATGCTAATAGATGTATGGCAGCATAAATAAAGGCAATTCCCACAACTGGGTTGCAAATGTCACTAATAATAAAATGTATCACCTAAGATGCTCACAAGACCTGAAGCACCATCTGATGAAAAGCAATATATGACAAAGAGTCTACTATCTATCTATCTATCTATCTATCTATCTATCTATCTATCTATCTATCTATTTATATTTTTTTTTCTTTTAGGAAGAAAAATTTCAAGACAATTCAAAATTGAAAGATGCTTTTTTTTTTTTTTTTTTTTTTTTTTTTTTTTTTTTTACTTTTCATTACTATTGTAATTACTAACAGTAATTTAGGAAAACCTTTTACTCTAGTGGATGATGCTTTACATAGAATTTCTTTCTTGAGCAGTAACGGGCAGTAATGAGACATACAGATTAGTGGGATAAGAGAACATAAACTTTGCTTTGACCATATAAGTGTTGTTCCTATATCAGAGCATAATCCAAAAAGTCAAATAATTTCAATGTAATTATTTTGTGGCTTATATATTATTAGTTAGGGCTTTCAAAATTCCAAAAGTACGCACTCCAAAATCCCTTTTGTGTTTTTTAACTAAGCATTTTGTGAATTTGTTTGGGCAGCAGAGATTATAGAAGCCTCCACTATATATATATATATATATGTGTATAATATATAATATATATAATATATTATATATATAATATAATAATATAATATATTATAATATATAATATAATATAATATAATATAATATAATATAATATATATAATATAATAATATAATATATTATAATATATAATATAATATAATATAATATATATAATATAATAATATATATATTATATATATATTTATTTATTTTTTTTTTTTAAAGAAGCATAAACTTCATGAGCTGCAAACCAACTAGGTTTATATCCAAGTACATATCAAATAAAAATTTAAAGATTGGAAGATAAAGTATGCAACAAAAAGATGCATAACAAAGAGTGATTTCCCCTCCAGAAATTTTACTTATGATTACCTAGAGAAACAGCAGAAGTACAGTTTAAGATGAAAGAATCCAGATTGTTCATTGACTAACAACATCAGTGGATTGTAAAAGAGACTTTAAAATGTCTCCCAGAGAATCACATACTCTTTAGTGTCAATCAAGTAAGAGAAAGAAGAAAGTGTCAGTGGTGTTCAATGAAAACTCATTAAAATAGGACAGGCCAACATCTCATGAGAATCATAGAATAAGCTCAAATTTCCTAATGAAATTATTAAGGAAGACAGAAAGGGATAGATGCAAATAATGGTGTGTATAGTGATTACAGTTCCTCCAAGTATATATATACATGTGCAATGCTATCTTTATGAGAGTCAAGCAAGAAGACCAAGCCTACTTATTGATACGAAAAAATATATATATAAAAAAATCTGTGAAATACCCCCCAAAATCATTAGAATTTTCCTGATATATAGATCCTCATCAGCTTACAATGAGTAGTCTCTTTGCTTTATTTTCTTCTTTCCCTACCTGCCATCAGTATAGTTATAGAATCACAGAATGGCTTGGGTTGGAAGGGACCTTAATGATCATCAAGTTCCAACCCTCCAGTTTTGGGCAGGGATGCCACCCACCTGAACAGGTTGCCCAGGGCCTTGAACATCTCCAGGGATGAGACATCCATAACTTTTCTGGGCAACACTGGTCTCACCACCCTCTGAGCAAAGAATTTCCCCCTAATATCTCATCCCCACTCTTTTAGTTTAAAACTATTCCCCCTTGTCCTGTCAGTATCTACCCATGTAAAAAGGGTTTCTCCATCTTCTCTTCAGCATTCTGATCATCTTTGTAGCCTTCCCTGGGACCCGTTCTAACAGGTCCACATCCTTCTTGTTCTGGGGCCCCCAGACTTGGATGCAATACTCCAAGTGGGGCCTCACAAAGGCAGAGTAGAGGGGGACAATCCCCTTCCTCAGCCTACTGGTCACTCTTCTGTTGATGCAGCCCAGGATGCAGTTGGCCTTCTGGGCTCCAAGCACACTCTGCTGGGTCACACTGAACTTTTCATCCACCAGAATCCCTAAGTCCTTCTCTGCAGGGCTGCTCTCAGTGAGCTCTTCTTCCAGCCTATAGTTATGCCTGGGATTGCCCTGGCCCAGGTTCACATGGGCCCACTTCTTAAGCTTATCCAAGTCCATTTGGATGGCATCCCTTCCTTCTGTTGTATCAACTGCACTACTCAGTTTGGTATCATCTACAAATTTTCAGAGGGTACACTGTCTATATCATTGATGAAGATATTAAACAGTATCGATCCCAGGATAGGCTCATGAGGGACGTCTCTCATCACCAGACATCACCTGGACATAGAGCTATTGACCACTTCTCTCTGAATGCGGCCATCCAACCAATTCCTTATCTACTGAATGATCCACCCTTCAAATCCAATTTAGGGATTAGGATGTCATGTGGGACTGTGTCAAAGGCCTTTACAGAGATCCAGGTAGATGACAATAGTCAGTCTTCCCTTGTCAACTGATGCAGTTAATCCATCATAGAAGGCCACCTCATTGGTCAGGCACAATTTGCCCTTGCTGAAGCCATGCTGGCTCTCTTAAATCACCTCCCTGCCTTACATGTGCCTTGACATTGCTTCCAGGAAGATCTTTTCCATGATCTTCCCAGGCACAGAGATGAGGCTCACCAGTCTGTAGTTCCATGGGTCCACCTGTATACCCTTTTTAAAAATGGCAGTGATATTCCATTTTTTCCAGTCACCTGGAACTTTGTCTATGCCCCCTTTCCAGCACTGAATCTGGTACAAAGCTCTGCTAATAAGTCCAGCCAGCTTGCTGCCCAAAACACTCTTGCCCCAACTGGTCAGGTGTGCCCCATCGAGTGTCAATGTACCTGGTCTCTCAAAGGTTCATATGAGAGAGATCACATTCCAAACCTTGAGCATGGCACCAGCCATGAAGTTAATCATTCACCTGATCTGTTCATCTCCTCGATCTTGGGTTCCAGTCTCCAACTAGGAGGACAGAAGAGAACACTACTTGTGCACCCAATCCCTTGAATATCTTTCTGAGGGACATAAAGTCCCTTTTGTTTTTCCTTATTGTAGTCTCATTTGACCCTACATGATAGGGTAGGAACGTGTGGTAGTCCTCTGGCTTTATCAGCATTGGTTGATTCTTCTTGATATTATGAATGCAGATCCCTGGCAGGCAGCAAAGCTCTCTAGAGATTGTATAGAAAACAAATGGGTGCCTCAGTGCCTCTCAGCGAGGAATCTTCAATTACTAGCATCCTTCAAGCTTTTTAGTGGCACAGGTTCTAACACAGGTGGTTGGTTGGTCCAACTTTGTATGGTTGTCCTTTCCTGGGTCTTGACCATTTCTCACGCTCTCTCCTTTTTCCAGCCCCAGAGTATCATATCTGTTTTGTAGGGGCATTCTGGGGTCAAGGGGGAGATTCCCACTCCAAGGGGAGATGACAGTCCAGTTGCCTTGTGAGTCTGTCAAATCCATTAGCTCAGGGTTGGAAACCAGCTTACCTTCCCTTTACCTGGACTTAAGCCAGTACTGTCACTCAGCCCACGTTAGCGCACAATACCATGCATCAATCTCTCACTCAGATTCCTGGAGAGATCACACTGCCTGGTGAGCTCCTCTCGCAACATGGCAACTTGCTGAAAAAGTTCATCCAGCTGGTTACTCTTGCACCCACAGCAGCCACCTCTGCCTTCAGGCCCTGGGGGACTTCTGGATTCAGAAGTTCCATATAAGTGAGGGTCTGGGCAGGTCTTTCAGTCCTCAGAAGGTCTGTTTTGGTGTAGGCCTCTGCATTCCAGCCTCAAGCCAGCACTTGTGGCAGGTGGACACCATTTTTGTTTCAATTGAAGGCTGCTTCTTGTTACTCTCAGAACAACGTGGCTGTCTTCTGCCCTCCCCGCACCAACTGCCACACAAATGGCTGTGCTACTTCCTGGCTGACATGCCACAACCCTGCTTGTCCACCTTGGTCACCACGCTCCTAGGGGCTGCATCTGTACATGTGGGGGTGGCTGCTGCTGCTCCTGGCCCCACCAAGCAAGCCCCCTTGGCACTCTTATGAGGGCTGCTGGCTCTTGGAGGTTCTCTCTGCTCCCTGGGTTTTCCTCAATGCTGAAACTCCCCTGCATGCCATCATCCTCCCTTCTGCTGCAGAATGCACCTGCACTAGAATTGATCACCTCAGCCAGTGACATCCCATCCAAAACAAAGAAACCACTGTGTTGTGTTTTCCTCTTTCTGTTCTGGCTGCAGTTTTGCTCACTCTTGTAACTTTTTTTTTTTTTTTTTTTTTTTTTTTCATTTATGAAATAATAATTTGGTAATTTCTACCTTAGCCAGCAATTCTGTTGAGCTATTATGTGCTCTTTCTTTTTGTTATACATAGCAATTCTAATTTCTGACATTTTTCATTTTCTTATCTCTCTCTGCCTAGATAATACTTTGATTTTGCTGCTACTAACATCTATTAACTGCTTGTACTGTTCTTTTTTTAGCAGAGGTACAGGTCAGGGTTTGCTATCTGCACATGTACATTAACAATGCATGTTTAGTCTTCTAGAGATGAGTAAAGAGTGAACAATGACACCAGTGCAAAAGAAAAGTGCCTTTTGTGCCACCCTTGTCAAAAAGTAGAGCACTGTTCCCTTGGATAGATATGTTATAAATCGTTTTCAGCAGTAATTAGCAGTTTGCTTGACCTGGAGGCAATGAAGAGCCTTTGGTATAGTGAAAGAAAGCTGTCATTTCTGGTTGCAAGTATTTACACTAATCAGGGAATTACTGACTATATTCAACTTAACTGATAGAAGCATCTCAACTCCTTCAATATTGGGAGCAACAGAAATACTGACAGCTAGGAGTTACAGATAATTGTTTTTTCTTGCCAAAAAGAAATTATGAATGACTCAGGAGATCATACAGAGAACAGTGAAATTAAGATGGAAGGCCACTTACAAAAAATTTATTGATTATTAGTTTATTTTATGTATCCTAAAGTAGATAATGCCTTTATAAGCACTGGCACCTAGCTGAGGACAATGTGTAACAACAAGTGGTTAGACATGGCACACAGTACTACAAAGACACAGGAAGGTTCACTACATTCAACCTCTATCTATACTGTTTACATACATTTCTCTCATCTGTGATTAGACTTGTGTCCTGGAATGCCTGTGCAGCATTTCTGTTACTTGAATAAGTTGCATGCTGATGATGAACTCCAATCTCCAATTCAGAAAAAAAAAAAAAGTTTTGGTCCAGATTTCCTTTCATTTTGCTTCCTTATAGATAAACTGAATATATGTATATCATGTACAACTATATCAAGTATATCATGTACAGAAAAAAATATAGTTTTAAATAGGAAAAATATAAAGTATGGATCACATAAAAAGAAAAAAAAAGACCAAAATTATGACATTCTGTTCTATTTTTCTTACTAAGATCACACCTGAAAAAGAAATCTTCTATTTTTTTTTTTTTTATAATTTACTTACAAGTTCTGGTATACTTTACAAGTCAATAATACTTTGTCTCAGGCACAATGACAGAAGATGTCATTTTCAATGATTGCTAGCACCCTGTCACTTCATTTTAATGCTGTCAAAGCCTATAGCAAAGATGTTGGGTGCAACTGTCATTGACCAGAAGTAAATAAATTAAGCAATATGAGTATCTGACACTATACTGCAAACCCTTGAAGACAGTTTGCAGACTGCAAGACCTTCATGCTTAACAGGGAGAAAAAAAAAAAAAAAAAAAAAAAAAAAAGGTAAGAAACTGAAAGCATGAAAATTAGGGAAACCAAAGAAGAACCGTATGATCCTGCATACTTATTAGATTGATTGTCTAATTCCACAAACACTAGAGTGATTAATATGTTTGTATTCAGAGTTATTTTTAACAGCTTGATTAGTATTTCTCATTGAAATATTTTTGTATATGTTTTAAAAAAGCCTTTAGAATTGTCCAAACTGATGCTAGATAAATACCTCCACCAAGACAGCTGAAATAATGCCAAGCTGGTAACTGATGCATAATTTATTAATGTCTCTTATTAAATAAAAATGTTGTATAAGGGACAAACGAGGACATGCTGAGATAAAGAATGTTTTCTAGAACAACTGTCTAACTAATGTGGGACCAACCTAAAACCTATCTTAAACATTTAGGTGTAGGATTCTGTTTCTTGCACTTGATCAAAATTCAAATTTCTCACTTAGGTCTAAGCTATAACATTTTAGGGGCAAATAGCAGCAGTAAAGGGGAAAAGTAAAGGGGAAAACAGAGACAAAGCATACCCATTACTAATTTTGAATTGGTGAAAATATATATTGAAGTGCTTGTAACTCCTGAATTTTAAATGTTCTTTATAGAAACAGTATGTTCCAGTCTATAACCTGAATTTTTTTTTTAATGCCTAACTGTAAAAGTGCTTGGGAAGCACTGGATGATGAAAAGAAGATGGTACACTGAAGGTGAAGAAGTCAGATATGTAGAAGCAGGTATAATGTTCTCTTTTGCTGTAATTTGGGTGTGTTTACTGGAGGAGTGTTTGCCTGTTACAGGATCTGCACCTCTGAACTCAAGTTGAGCCACACTGAATTGTGGCTCAAAAGCAAGGCAGTCACTTACTTTTTTTTTTTTCCTTTAAAGTATTTCAATAATATTTTATAACATTATAAATCTATTTTAGTTTAGAAGATACCTCTTTCTTTGCATTTTTATCACTAAACAGTCAAACACTCATATAAGGCACAGTTAAAATGTCTTTCTCTGCCTGAGGGACACATACATAGATCTCACTCCATTGTTTTGAAACTGTTCCATTTTCATGCAATGATCAAAGATTGTTGGACCAAAGACAGAAAAAAAAAACAAGGGTGAGAATATGCATGTGTGTGACTTTCTAGCTTACTGATTAGAGCTGTCACTCAGAAGAAAAGGTATTTGTGTTTTAGTCTATGCTTCACTAATTCTGTGTGTTTTTCACTATTATTATTATTTTATTTTATTCTTTTTTTTTAGTATTTTTATTATGAAATCATTTGATATGCTTTTGAGCAGGAGTTTCCATCACCTTGTTTCTAGCAAACCAGAATAGAGGTTCCTGACACTTTACCTCTCTGTGGTCCAGTGGCCACAGAATATGAATACACAAAATGAAATTTGAAGTCCTAATGAGAACCTATGCCTATACTTTTGGATCACAAACCAAGTCACTCATATTCACTTTTTCTTCAACTTTCTGTCCAGTTATATCTGGGAAGTGCAATGGTTTCCAAAGTAATCATACATCATAGTATTCAAACCTTAGATTGACTTTTTAAAAATAACATATTCAAGCTGAAGATTGTTTTGAAAACAAAGCTGAAAAATGATAAATGGGAATTCTAACAATTTTCTAACAATTTAATTAATTAAAAAAAAAAAAAAAAAAAGTATGGTGACACTGATACGGAACTTATTTTTATTATATATTTCAAACAACATAGGACTTACTACCTAGGACATTCAGATAACATAGAAGTATGCTACGCCTGCACATCCTGAGGGGGTTAGGAATGAGATAGGTGTTGGTCCAACAAACTCCATAAATGCTGAAATGAAACACTGATTGACATGGTCAGTAAAGCCATTACTAACAATGCAATATATATATATATATATTAAAAAAAAAAAAAAAAAAAAAAAAAAACCTTCTCCAAGATTCAGCCTCAGTTAATTGGTGTTTTCATGATGGGAGCTTTGGACATCAGTGACCAAAGTTTGAATACATAGGAATTTATAAGTGTGCATTCTTTTGTATCCTTAGACTTTGACATCTTAAAAATAAAAAATAAACCTTTCAGCTATGACATGACAGCCATTAAAATGATGAAGAGTCATGTCCTGTTCGTTTATTATTATACAGCAAAAATTAGTGGGAGTTACTCATGAACAGTGGTATACCTATCTTATGAAAGGTGAAAATAAATAAAACTTATCATTCTGCTCAGCTGGCATGTTTTCTATATTAATGTCATGTAGTGGGTTTACGTGGTAAGGTTTTGGTAGCAGGGGGCTACAGGGGTGGCTTCTGTGAGAAGAATCCAGGAGCTGCCCCATGTTAGATAAGGAGACTGCCACTGGCCAGAGCTAAGCCAATAAGCAATGTTATTTACACCTCTGTGACAGCATATTTAAGAAAGGGAAAAAACCTGCTGCACAACAGCAGCTGGAAGAGAACAGTGAGCAATAGCTTTGCAGACACCAAGGTCAATACAGTAGGAGGGCAGGAAGTGCTCTAGGTAACAAAGCAGAAGTTCCCCTGAGGCCTGTGGTCCCCTGGTGGAGCAGGCTCCACATGGAGCAGATTTCCATGCTGCAGCCCATGGAGGAGCCTCCGGTGGAGCAGGTGGATGTGGCCTGGAGAAGGCTGCGGCCCATGCAGAGCCCCCACAAAAACAGGCCCCAGGCCAGAGCTGCAGCCCGTGGAGAGGAGCCCACGCAGGGGCAGGGGGTCTGGAGGAGCTGCTGCCCATGAGGGACCCATGTTGGAGCAGGTTGCTTCAGACGGATGGACCCTGAGATATGGACCCATGTTGGAGCAGTTCTTGAAGAGCCTGTTGGCAGCCCATGCAGGATCAGTTCAGGAAGGACGGCATCCCGTGGGATGGATGCCACATTGGAGCAAGGGAATAGAGTGACCGTGAAGGAGCAGTGGAGGAGAAACACTATAGACTGACTGCAACCCCTATTCCCCTGCGCCGCTTGGGGGGATGAGGTGGAAGAGGATGGATGGAGGGAAGGCATTTTTGGTTTCTTTCCTTTGTTGCTCACTTCACTAGCTTGTTAGTAATAGGCAATAAATGCCTAAATAAATCTCTCTAGTCTGAGTCTGTTTTGCCTGTCATGATAATTGTTGAGCAATCTCCCAGTCCTTATCTCAAACCTTGAGCCCTTCACTTTTTTTCTCCTCCTTTCCTTTAGATGAGGGGGAGTGAGAGAGCGATTTTGGTGGAGCTCAATTGCCTACCCAAGTAAAACCACCACATGTCGATAGGAGAAAAAGGAGCACAAGGAAGAATAGAATAGACTGATACAAGTCATTTGGTTAAGTGTGGAAGACAAAATAGATAAGTAAAAATTAAGAAAAATAAATTATGAGGGAATTATCTAAGAAAGGACATTTTTCCCAGGCATTATCAAAGAGAATGTCCTTGCACCAGTAAGCTCAAAATCACTGAAGCAAACCAAACTGGAAATGCAGAACACAAAGAAGAAAATAAAACTATATGAAGGTGAAGTAAATTGCCTGTGAATGGGGGAAGAGTAAGAAAATTAAGACCAGAATGCATGTATCCCTCTTCTCCACATCTGTGTCTGTCAACTTTTTAAATCAGAGGCTTGACTGAAAACACAGGTAATGAAAGCAAACAGACACAACAGTTTGTACAGCAGTCTCTGGGTTTTGGTTTAGGAGTTTTTGGATCTTCTCAGGACAAGGTCCAGGAACATTGGAAAACCCTGTGAACTGTATGAGAAACTTGATAGCACCTATTACTGCCATCTACTACTACTGCCAGGATAAGACAATGAGAGGCACAGAAATGTGGACCCTAAGAAGCTCTAGTAGCCTCTAACAAGCTCAGTCATGTCCTTGACCCAAGGATGTCTGCACTATTTGTTCCAGCTGCAACAAATTAGGGCAGTCAAGCACCCACATAGCTGGTGCTATGGAGAGGCTTATATAAAAGCCGGGCCTAGAGCACAGCTTCTAGAGCGAACAGAGTACAGTTAATAGATGTAGTAGGTCATGCAGCAGTTAATGTAACAGGATCCTGGTTTGCAACCAGCATAATCATTTCTCAGGTATGGTGGTGATGTGCCTCAGGGCATATTCCTCTGCAGATTTTGGAGTGGCTAACCCTGCTAATGCAGAACTTTCAACGCAGACAGATGTCATAGGGAGTGTCTGTGGTCTCTCTTCTAGATGTTGAAAAAGATGGTGTCCTTTCATGCAGCAGATGTGATGTTGAAGAGCTGTGTCACCAAGTGGAGGAGCGATGGGAGGAAGTGAGTGAATTCTGCAGCATCAGAGAGGATGAGAGAGAGAGAGAGAAACAGGATCTTCTCAGAGACCACACAGTTTGAGTCCTGAGTCCCAACTGTAGAGAACACATAGAGGCAACATACTTATTATTATTGCTTATTACTACTTCCACTGGAAATGGTCATCTAGGCACTTTGAAGAGTCCCTTTCATTTATTTGGGAGCACTTTGTCAGAGAAATTGAGCCTGAGTTTTGAAGAGATCTTAGAATTTAAAAGCATGATAACAAGAAATAAGACTTTTAACACATCTTAAGATCAATATATTCTATTAGTGTTCAAACGGTGATGCGGATAGATTGTGCTCCTTTTTGCAAGTTTTTTTTTGTTTGTTTGTTTGTTTGTTTTTTCTTCTGATTGTCCAAGAAAAAGTTAAGCAGAAGTTAAAAGTTGTCAGTTAATACCTGTTAAAACTATCTAGAGCTAAAAGCAGTAAGATTAAAAAGTCTCCATTTTTTATTTTTTAATATTTTTTTAATGGTTTATTCTTGACCAGTCCAGGGTCAAGACACTACGTATATAAGCCCTGTTGACAAGGAGCAGTAGTCTTTCCATAACAATGCTATGGAAAGCTCTTTTTGTGTTCTTCAAAATGTTTCTAAGAGAACACAAATTTTACAGGATTTTCACTGATGAAGAAACACTGATTTTTGTTATTACTATTATTATTATTATTATTTGCTTTAAAACTGGTATTCAGTTCTAAAAGTTTATTTATTTTTTTTTTTTTATCTTTTGAATATAGATTCTTATGAGCACAAGAAAAAGTTTATCACTTTGAAAGGAATAGAATCAAGGGATGTGCAAAACTAAAAAAGGTTTTCTCTTTTTTTTTTTTTTTTCCTCTCCTCCCCTCTCCTTTCCTTTTCCTTCTCCTTCTCTCCACTCTTTTTGAATTTACACTTATAAACAATTCTCTGCGTTTCTGACAGAAACTCTTTTTTTTTTTTACTATGCATAGCAGAACTGCATCTGTGCAAAATTCTCTTTCTGATGTTCTTGATAATGATATTTTTGATATTTTCCTGACAGTAATTTTATAATAAATACATTAAAAGCTGCAGCAACTACAACAATTAATTTGCCTTTTTTTTTTAAAAAAAAAAAAAAACCTGATGCTTTATCTTGTGAAATAGGCTACAAGAATTTCAATATGACAAGATTAGAAAAAGCTGCCATTGTTCTGCCAAGACAGAACAACCGATGTGGAAAAAGATTAAACTACCAATTTTATTATGTTGCCAGAATCTTGGAGGAAAACCTCAAAAAAGAATGCATGGATCTAAAAAAAAAAACAAACAAACAAAAAAAAAAAATCCATGAGTATCCCAAGTGAGTGGAAGAAGAATTTAGGGAGACTGAAAGGGAAATAAAATGTCTTTCTCTTCCTTATTCTTTCCTTTTTCCTTAAAGACTGCTTTAAAGACTGTTTAAAAGTTATCCATGAGGGGCAATCTGTTGCATTGAAATATTTAAATACTTATTAGTTTATAGAATAGAATATGGAAATTCTAGAAATCTGTGAAGTATAAAAAAAAAAAAAAAAAAAAAAAAGATTATTCCTATGATCTGTCTCCAGCTTAAAAAATAATTTAAGTGCCAAAAATAGATATAACAGGGAGGACTAAGGAAAAACAAAGAAACAAATGAAACAAACAACAACACAAAATACAATTTTTATTGAAAAAAAAAATGGGGGGGGAAATGTTCAAAATCTTTTGCTACTGATCAAACTTGGATTTCTTGTTTTTCTGGTATTTGTCAGGGACACTAGTTTAAAGTCATTCATCAAGGATCATTGAACAATGATATAAATTATGTAAAACAAAGTGTTACTGAGACTAACACGTCATCCTGTGATCTTATACATTACAGTGAAATGTTTTAAATGCTGGGCAACAGAAGGATATATCAGCTGAATGAATTGGGTTTATTCCTTAATTGCCTTAATTTATTAAATAATTAAAATATAAATATTTCAC
Source organism: Aythya fuligula (assembly GCF_009819795.1). Taxonomy (NCBI): domain Eukaryota; kingdom Metazoa; phylum Chordata; class Aves; order Anseriformes; family Anatidae; genus Aythya; species Aythya fuligula. The sequence continues at coordinate 18,981,942 of NC_045559.1, forward strand.
CAATTCCATTATGGTACTGACTAGGATGATTGTTTCAATAAGATTTAAAACAAACAAACAAAAAATTTGGTTTAAAATAAAATGCTGTGTTTTTTGTTTTTGTTTGTTTGTTTGTTTTAGTCTGTCCGTCTTTCTATCTATCTGTCCATTTTTTCCTCTTCTTCCATATTCTTTGTTACTTTTTCTTTCAGCTTCTGAACTGGAAAATTAATTCTCACACTTTTGCCTCTGTTTTTCAGTTCTCCAGGTTAGTCATTCCATGTTACCATTGTGACATTCCATGTACCACTGTGAAGCTTTAAGTTGAGATCTGTTTTTAAATGTAAATATGACTGGTGGGAAATGCAGGGAACTTAGGCCTGAAGTGTGAATATGTATGGCTTGACAATTTTTGCTAGTGTTGCTGCAAAGACAATATAAAGATACCTTAAACTGTGAGAGCTTATGCTACATCCTGATATTCCTTGGTAAATGTGCTCTCTTAGTGAGAGCAGTGGCTGATGAGGCTTGGGCATAGCCAAGATATTTGTTTAATGTATTTGTAGTCTTTTCTTGAACTACTACTGGAGATTTGGAGATTGCCTATTTGCTAACAGACTCAGATTAAAGCAAGGAAAAAAAAAAAAAGGCTCTCTATTCATGGAGAGCTTGTTATAGGAAGGCAATTTTATGTTGATACACCTGGCAACTGTGATTTTTAAAATGCATTGACATTGCATATTTCCTATTGCTTAATATATATTAAAAATAAATAAATAAAAAATCTGTAACATTTAGCATGTAAAAGCTAGTGTGAGTTCTTCAGAAGATCAACCCAATTCTCTTTTTCAACTAGATGTTTTGGAATAGAAAGTATGATGCCATGTTCTATTAAGCATCTACCATTTCATTTCTCTCCAAAATAGGGAAAAGCTTTTAGTGTCAAGCTATGCAGGCTGGTTTATGAACAACAGATCTTTCAGAAAATCTAGCTACACCACAAAATAGTGCTGGGTGATATTCCTTTCACTTAACTTCTGACTATGTAATATACAGTCTGGGCTGAGCTAGTCATACAGTTTTCTTCTAGAGCAAGTGAAAAGAAACGGGTGCATGCAGGATGTCATTTGTCTTGTCCTAATATGGCTGTACAAAACAAATCAGTTGAGTGATGCCTTTTTCACCCAACTTAAGGGCAACTCGATCATATATATATACATCTGCTCCTAGTAACTTGATAGAAGTGCCTAAACAGGTGCCTATTGGCATCTGTGAAGCCAGAAGGTGCTACATGTAACTTTCAGATGTCAGCCCTCAAAACATCTCTTTCAGGTGCTACATCCAATCTGAGGACCTTGTCAGGATGGCAACTTAATTAAGTCCTAGACATTAAAGCCTGGAAAAAGAAATTCCACCTACTTCTACCCTTTAATATATTGTAGCAGATGAAACAAAATATTTAACCAGAGACTTCCTTTAATCCTAAAGTAGCATAATATGAATGTAGTTCATTAGCACAACACAGTGCAATACAGGGATTCAGGCTAGTCCTAAATGAGATAAAATGGTACTGGTAACATTCTTGGTGTTTTAGAATGGCTAACTAGGGAGCTGTTAATTACTCTTCCTCTAAACTGGAACATTTGCACATCTGTATGAAATTTGCATTATTGCATGAGTAGCATGAAGAAAAAACTGTTAGAAGACCAGTTTTTTGCAAATCACCATACCCTGTTGTCTATAATGAAGCTGTGTTATACTAGATAAGGAATTGAATTTTGTTTTACTATATATTTATGTATCAATGGGTACAGCAGGAGAAAAAGAAATCTTACTAAGCTACTTGGAAATGCAGTAAAATCTTGTGCAACAGCCCAACTGATGCTGCAAGTTACTACTACATAAGAATACATAACTAGACCTGCAATGAGTCTTTGTACCAATTCTCTGACATAAATTCTTCAGGTCATTTCGAGGGCCATATAAACTAGACCAAATTAGGAATTGAATTCAGATTCCTACTAATCATTGGAAATAGAAATAAGAAAAGCTTAAAGAAGATGAAAACTTATCTACAATAATATTTTGTCATAATTAGGTCAGGGAAAATAACTTAATTTCTATTTTGAATGATGCACTTGAAAAAAATTACATAAGAGTTGGTGTAATCTGAACAAAATCAACCATTTCCATATTTTTTGTTTTGATGAGAAAAGCTTCTTTCTGTATACAGAGAATTAGTTTGTTTATATATAGATGTATTTATATAAAAGATTAAATTTTATTGTTTGAATTGAATCAAAGTATTTGCCTTCCAGCTGGAGACTGTAAAAAAGAAATTAAAACAATATAAATGAAGGGGTAAGAATTAAGTATTAATTCTAAGAATAAAAGAGCAGAAAATATATTTTGAATTTGCACTTGAAAGAGTGCTAAGAGTGAAGTAAGACCTACTTTAACATCATAACACTGTATTTTTGGTGAAAACATTTTTTGTCTTTAGAGCATTTTTTTTCTGCTTTTCTTCTATTTTGTATTTCAATATTTGATTATTAATTAAAGCCTAGAGCTCATTATCCTTTAACTCCTAAGTGAATGTTCTAACCAGAAGGTAAAAACTGATCTTTTAGCAGAACTTCTAAATACATCTTAACCTTATTGTTGTGTTACAAAGTGGAGCAGAGTTACAAGTGGAGCTTCAACTTTCCTATCTGTGGTCACACTAATGGCTGAAAGCTTAGTAATGAAGATTACAGTTTTAAGGTTAGAATCTTTCTGGGATGCTGAAGATGGGTCTGGGATATCCTCAACATGTATAATGACCAGTGGGTTGGCGATAGAGTGTGTCACTGAGTTATTAATTCATTTTTGCACCACCTGAATTATTCAGAGAACTTGACCAAATTCAGAAATAGTATGAATAATACTTGTATGAATCACCTGAGGAATTTTTTTTCACATCTTGGTGTTGTATCTCTTAAAGTCTTAAGCATTTCTCAAACACTGAATTAGACATTGTTCGATTGGGTTTACATAGAGGGGTGCAGGGGTGCACTCTGTGAGAAGAGTCCAGAAGCTGCCCCATGTTAGATAAGAAACAGTTCCAGCTGGCTCCAAAAGGGACTCACCAATGGCCAAAGCTGAGCAACGCAGATTTCACATCGGTAGTAAAATATTTAAGAAAGGGACAAAATTCTGCATGAAAGCAGATGGAAGAGTGGAGTAAGGAAGTATGAGAGAAACAACTTTGCAGACACCAAGGTCAGTGCAGAAAGGAAGGGAGGATGTGCTCCAGGCTCTGGAGCAGAAGTTTCCCTGCGGCCTGTGGTGGAGCAGGCTGTCCGCCAGGGTACAGAGCTGAAGCCTGTGGAGGAACCCATGGTGGATCAGTTTGGAAATAAGTGCATCCAATGGGATAGTTCCCATGCTGGAGCAGGGGAGGTGTGTGAGTATGACGGAGGGACAGAGACAAAACATTATGGACTGCCACAATGCCATTCCTCTGTACTGTTTGTGGGGGTGGGAAAGAGATTGAAGAGGGTTGTTTTTAATTTGGAAAGAAAGAGTTTCTAGTTTACTTTTAGTTCCCACCACTCTTCACTGTTACTAATAGCAGAAAAGTAAACTTATCTTCCCCAAACCACATTTGTACAATGTTTGTAATTGCTGAGCAGTCTCCCCTTCCTTATCTCAGCCTACAAGGAGTTTCTTCATATATTCTCCCTCTGTCCTGTTGAGGAGTGGGAGAGTGGCATAATAGGCATCTGGAAGCTAATACAAATTTTTTTTTTTTTGTTCATTTCATATGTTTGTTTGCTTGTTTTGTTTTTAAAACTACTTGCAAACGTTTCTCATTTTTTTTTATTTTGTTTCTTAGCTTCTTTAATTTTCTTTAAAGAATTATTCCCTTATTTTTTATTTCCCTTATTATTATTTCCCTTATTTTGCAAGCACGTTCTTTGCAACCATCTGTTTGCACCTCTGTGAGGCCTACTTTAATTACATATCTATAAATTTATATATACATATGAAGTGCTATATAGTATATATATATAAACTTCTAATATATAAACTATATAGAACTGTGTATTAATCAGTTATCCAATAAAATTAACCATGTGTCTATTTTGATATCATTTTAAAAGGAAGATATAATTAATATTCATAAAAGTCCTCACAGCAAGTGTTTTATCTGTATCCAACAACACCCTTGCAAAAAATTGCAAGGGTGATGCAAACTCTGCCTGGAAGTGTTATTGAGGGCCACAAACAATTACCTTTTCTAGTATCTAGTGCTTCTCTTCTTTACATCAAAGGCTGCCAATGATTTAGTATATATTTCTGCAATAGGAAATCCTACCTAGCAGCAACTAAAATTGACCATTCATTCATTTCTCATAGGGCACCAAAGCATTCATCAGACAGCATTGACTATGAGGCATTGCTGAGCTTGTTTGGATTAATACCGGCAAATTAGAGATGAAAAGCTCTTCAGCTCAGATGAACTGAATTCAGCTTTCTTTTGTAATATTTTGTTCGAAAATTATTATGTCAATATTATTTTCTGAATATGTGCTTTTCTCCTAAGCATAGGATTCAGTGAAATGCAAAAACTGACTGATTCTGAGTTATACTGTACATATGCAGAGAAAGAGGGGAAAGGAAAACAACAAAAAGAAGCCTGAAGGCTTGCATTCACTATCCTACACACATAGTCATTTTTCCTGATGTTTACTCCTGAAAATCATTACAAAGAGAGAACATGCCCAAAAACTGATAGAAGAGGGGAAGTACCTGATGATGCCATTTGACTCATATCAAATTTGGAATTCAGAAGGAACACTTTAAAGACCAACACATCTTCTGTATTGATAAATTTTTTTTTTTTTTTTTTTTTTTTTTTTTTTTACATGGAATGCAACTAAACTATGCAATGAACAAACCACCAGCATATTGAAAGGTATTTCAGAAATATATACTAGAACACTAAGCATGCATGATTTAAAAAACTTTACTATCAGTGTTATTTATCACTTATGATATCCCATTATTGAAAAATGATGTTGAAAGTGAGGATGAGTCTTGGTTTTGGATGGTAAATGATGTGTTGGGTTGTTTAGTATATTCCGCACACTTTTCAAATTTGATTAGTATTACTTCACATATATGTTATCTATCTATATTTATAAGAAGAGCTGTTAAAACTGAATTGTATTTGAATACTTAATTTTAAGTTCTGTTATTAAAAATATATATTTCACTTTAAAGTGTTTTTATTGTTGTTGTGATAATAGGAAAATGAATCTATTAAAATATCATTAAATTCTATTTTTAATTGATTAGGAAGTTCAAAGCTGAGAGCTTCTTCAAATATGATGTACTTATATTCTATCGTCAGCCATATCATATGCAGTACTGTCATAAAACTTCACAGGAGAATCAAAGGGTCTTACAAATTATTTAGTGAAGCACTCCAATTCCATCTTGATTCAAATGATTTAAAATACACCACTGACATGTAATTAAGATTCAAGGTGAAATTCTTGAACATGTAAAGGACTTTGTTTCTGTCTGCAATTGCAAAAATACACAAAACTAACTCATGGAATGAAATTATCCTAATTATCCATAAACTATTAACATTAATAATTTAATCGTACTCATGATTATTATAATTAATTACAATATAACCACAATCATCCATACAGTTGGAAACAGTTATTATCATCATGCATTATAACTTGTATGTTGCAATTCCTCTTTAATCTATTACACAAAAATATCAGTAACATACTTTTCATTAATCTGTTCAAAATATTATATATAATGCTTAATTGCAGTAGATAGATAGCTTATATAATCTTTAAGTTTATATATATGCATAATTTTCATATTATTGTAATTTTACTTTCTTCAAAAATTACTTTATCCTTGCTTTACATTTTAAAAAAAAAATAAATAAATAACAATACCAAAAAAAAAAAGAGTGATAGTGTTTTTGTTTGTTTGTTTAAATGATTTTTATAACCTCTGCATTTTTAATTAGTGTATTTTTATGCTGCAATTGGGTCTGTACCACAAGGTCCATCCTTCAGGAATGGACTGCTCCAGCATGGGTCCCCAATGGGTGACAGCTCCCCTCAGACCCCCTGCTCCTGTGTGGGCTCTTCTCCACAGGCTGCAGCTCTGGCCCAGGGCCTGCTCCTGTGGGGGCTCTGCATGGGCCGCAGCCTTCTCCAGGCCACATCCACCTGCTCCACCAGGGGCTCCTCCACGGGCTGCAGCGTGGAGATCTGCTCCATGTAGGACCCATGGGCCTGCTCCACCAGGGGCCTCTTCACAGGCCTCAGGGGAACTTCTGATTTGTTATCTGGTGCACCTCCTGCCCTCCTTCTGCACTGACCTTGGTGTCTGCAGGGCTGGTTCTCACTCTTCACTGTCCCAGCTGCTATGGTAAAACTTTTTTTTTTTTTTTTTTTCTTTTTTTTTCTATATATGCTCTTGCAGAGGCACGAAAAACATTGCTTATTGGCTCAGCTCTGGCCAGTGGTGGGTTCCTTTGGAGCATGTTCTGGGCTCATCTCACAGAGGCCACCCCTGCAGCTCCAAACTACCAAAACCTTGTTAAATAACCCCAATACAATCACTAAGTAATAGCATCTGCTCAGTGCAAATCAGGGTAAAACATTTATTAGTAGAAAAATAAAAATGCAAACAAAGTCATTCCAAACTAGAAAAGGATTCGGGTTACTGAATTTCTTTTAAATGAAATGATAGTTTAACGACACTTTGCTGAGAGGAGGTGGTCAAAATTGGACAAAATTCTCAAAGTGATACTAGAAGAAAAGTAGAAATGATCAGTGTGATGGCATAACTGCAACATTCTATTTACAAAGACAGATAAGTGATTTATCAGTATTGCTAAGACAATAAAATAGCTTCAAAGTGTTAATTTTATAATTTTGTATCATCCATTATATCATCTCTATCCACCCTCATCCATGAGAAATGAGTATGAAATGTCATTGTGGGTCATTTTACAAGACACCAGGTCTGATGGCAATGGTTGGGGTTTACCTGTCTCTAAGGGAGAAAATATCTTTGCTCAGGAGTTAGCAGGGCTCATTGAAAGGGCTTTAAACTAGATTTGAAGGGGGCAAGGGGTAAAACCATGTTTTCTAGAGATAAGCCTGGGGGCAGTACGCCAGTGCTTGTGGGATGGTGTGCTAACAAACTTCCTCATTTTGCTATCTCAGTAGAGATAGGAGATGGAGAGCCATGTGGCACCAAAGGCACAGGGGATGTTGATGGACTAGAAATTACAGAAGTGCCTGAGAATGATCTGAGAATTAAGGCTTCTCCCCTTAAAAAGGTGACAGGATTGCTACCCAGCTGAAGTGCATCTACACAAATGCACGTGGCATGGGCAACAAACAGGAGAAGCTAGAAAGCCACTGTGCAGTGGGATAACTGCTGATAGTTGCCATCACAGAAACATGGTGGGATGGCTTACGCAACTGGGGTGCTATAGTGGATGGCTACAAGCTCTTCAGAAGGGATGGGCTAGGAAAGAAATGTGGTGAGGTAGCCCAGTATGTTAGGGAGTATTTTGAGTGTCTAGAGCTGAAACAATGGCAATGGCAGAGTTGAGTGTTTATGGGTAAGAATCAGGTGGAAGGCTAATGAGGCAGATGACATTCAGCCAATTCTCAGTCCACCTCACTGTCCACTGTCCCCCACTTCCTGAGTTTGTCTATGAAGAAGTTATGGGAGACAGCCTTGCTGAAGTCACGGTAGGCCACATCCCACTGCTCTCCCCTCATCTACCCAGCCAGTCAGCCCATCATATAAGGCTATCAAAGTGGTTAAGCATGATTTCCCGTTGGTGAATCCATACTGACTACTCCTGATCACTTTCTTATCCTCCACAGGCTTGGAGATGACATCCAGGACAAGCTGTTCCATCGTATTTCCAGGGATGGAGTTGAGTCTGACTGGCCTGTAGTTTCCAGGGTCCTCCTTCTTGCCCTTTTTGAAGTCTGGAGAGACACTGGTTTTCTTCCATCCTCAGACACTTTTCCTATTCTCTGTGACCTTCCAAAGATGATGGAGAGTGGCCTAGCAATAACATCTGCCAGCTCCCTCGGTACTCATGGGTGCATCCCATTGGGGTCTATGGATTTGTGGGTGTCAGGTTTGCCTAAATGATCTCCAGCCTGATCCCCCTCATCCATGGGAAAGTCTTCCTTTCCCTAGACTTCCTCTTTTGTCTCTAGAATCTGAGATTCCTAAAGGTGGCCTTAGCAATGAAAACTGAAGCATAGAAGGCATTCCATAATTCCGCCTTCTCTGTATCCTTCATGACCAATGCATCCACCTATTCAACAGCAGGCCCACATTTCACATTTTCCCTAGTCTTCCTTTTGCTACTGATATATTTGAAGGAGCCAATCTTGTTGTCCTTGACATCCCTTTCCAGATTTTATTCCAAATGGGCCTTGGTCTTCCTCATCACATCCCTGCATACTGTAGCAAAGTCTCTGTATTCCCCTGAGTGGCCTGTCCCTTTTTCCACATGCTGTATACTTTCTTCTTCTGAGTTTTGCCAAGACCGCCTTGTTCATCCATACAGGTCTCGTGCTGCCTTCCCTTGCCTTCTGACTCATAGGGATACACCAATCTTGAGCTTGGAGGAAGTGATGCTTGGATATTTAGCAGCTCCATTGTACTCCCCTTATGTCTAGAGACCTAACACATGGGATTCTTCTGCCTTAGTTTAAGACTTTAACCTATTTGGAGACCTGGCTGACAGAATACTTTGGGAGGTGGTTCTGAAATGTAAAGGAGTACAGGAAGGTTGGATCTTCTTCAATAATAAAATCTTAAAAGTGCAGCTTCTGCCCAGATCTTGCTCCTCCATGGGCCCTCCATGGGCTGCAGCCTCCTTTGGGTCAGATACAGCTGCTCTACTGTGGGCTCCTCTATGAACAGCAGATTGGAGATCCTCTCCAACATGGTGCACCATGGGCTGCAGGGAGACAGCCTGCTCCACTATGGTCCTCTCCACAAGCTGCAGAGGAACTTTTGCTGAGGCACCTGTTTCACATTTTCTTACTCCTCTCTTCCAGCTGCTTTTATGTAGCACGTTGTCTGTTTCTTATATATTATATTACAGAGGTGAAATCTGTGTTGCTCAGCTTTGGCCAGCAGTGAGTCCCTTTTGGAGATGGATGGAACTGGCTTTTATCTAACATGGGGCAATTCCTGGTCTCTTCTCACAAAGGTCACCCCTGCAGCAATCCCCGCACCGCCCCCCCCCCCCCCCCCCCACCAAAGGAAAAAAAAAAAAAAAAAAAAAAGCCATGTAAGCTTAAGATTAAATGATGAAATGTCATTTTACTGCATGTAAATGTATTGATTTACAATGGCTAGTTATAGAACAGCTTAGGAAAGCTTTGTGAGTTAAACTCAGGTTTCATTATTTGATTGAATTTTTTTTTGCAGCCTGTCTTTCAACCAGCTGTCACGCAGCCAATAGTAAGACAGCTTTTAGGCTGTGATAACTTTTGTGCTTGGCCACAGCTGGGTGATGGATGGTTCCTGGCACAAACTACAGATGATTATGTATTAAAACAGATAATGATAATTACCCAAGCATTTGGGAGCTCTTCTTTTTCTTCCTCTTGCCAGCAAGTTGAAGGCAGTTCCTGATCATTTTAACTGTGATTTGCCAGGTGGAAATGTCTCTTATATAGTTGTTTCTCAGATTTTTTTCTCCATTAAATCTTTTTTATTTTATTTTATTTTATTTTATTTTATTTTATTTTATTTTATTTTATTTTATTTTATTTTATTTTATTTATTTATTATTTTTTATTTTATTTTATTTTATTAATCTTTTTGGTGTTTGTTATCCTAAAATCCACCTTTTCTCCCCCAGTGAAGTCTAGAATGGTTTTATTTACTTGAGAGATTGCAGGTTAGAATTTAAAAGCAGATTAATGTTCCATCAGCCATCCATATTGCATCATAACATTTTTCAGAAGAACGCAGAGTCATTGATTGAACTATAATGAATCTTGAGGTGCATATCCTTGATGATGTTAACAAATCTAAAAGACATTGAGTGTTAGTGATCAAGAGTTACTGTCCTGGAAAGTAATTGTGGGAGAGTTTTACCAGATCAGAACAAAACCTCAATGTCTTTTGTAATTTTCCAGTGGCTATTTCAGTTATGACAGTATATGTATATTTCTGTTCAAGTTCTATTTCTGTTTAGTACAAATATTCAAAATCTCTAGCATCTTATATGCTGAAGATAAAGATTGTATGATTTATAGCAATAATGTGGATTTCAGATTCTAAAATAACCTACCTCTTAGGTGAAAATATACCTTATTGAGGACTTAAATGTAGGATATTTCTAACATCATTATGTGAAAGTTACATATCATATTATTCTTTGCCATTGGTTTTGTCTAGAGAGTAATACAAGGCAAACTTATGCATCTGCTTCACTGGGAGATAAATTAACCCATATATTAATTGATTGTACATATTGAATTCCTGGTTTCTAAATTTAGTAAAGAAAAGTCTTATCCCTGCAAGCAAAACCTTTGAACAGGAATAACCTCCTTGAAAGCTTTACCTTTAAAAGACAGAGTCAAGATTTCAACCTTTTCTTTTATCAATCCTTACTTCCAAGGTTACTGTCAATAATACCTTGCCTAATTTTGTTTAACAAAATATTGACAGATTTGCTTAGATAATGCTCTATGGCAAATAACTCATGATGGTCCTGTTTTCAGACAATTGTATCTTAGATTTTTTTTTTCTTCTTGAACTCCTGATCAGAAAAGGTTTTTTTACTGTGACACAAGAAATTCGGAGAGGAGAGGAGAGGAGAGGAGAGGAGAGGAGAGGAGAGGAGAGGAGAGGAGAGGAGAGGAGAGGAGAGGAGAGGAGAGGAGAGGAGAGGAGAGGAGAGGAGAGGAGAGGAGAGGAGAGGAGAGGAGAGGAGAGGAGAGGAGAGGAGAGGAGAGGAGAGGAGAGGAGAGGAGAGGAGAGGAGAGGAGAGGAGAGGAGAGGAGAGGAGAGGAGAGGAGAGGAGAGGAGAGGGGAGGGGAGGGGAGGGGAGGGAGGGAGGGGAGGGGAGGGGAGGGGAGGGGAGGGGAGGGGAGGGGAGGGGAGGGGAGGGGAGGGGAGGGAGGGGAGGGGAGGGGAGGGGAGGGGAGGGGAGGGGAGGGGAGGGGAGGGGAGGCGAGGGGAGGGGAGGCGAGGGGAGGGGAGGCGAGGGGAGGGGAGGCGAGGGGAGGGGAGGGGAGGGGAGGCGAGGGGAGGGGAGGCGAGGGGAGGCGAGGGGAGGCGAGGGGAGGCGAGGGGAGGGGAGGGGAGGCGAGGGGAGGCGAGGGGAGGGGAGGGGAGGGGAGGGGAGGGGAGGGGAGGGGAGGGGAGGGGAGGGGAGGGGAGGGGAGGGGAGGGGAGGGGAGGGGAGGGGAGGGGAGGGGAGGGGAGGAGCTCCCCTGCAGCCTGTGGAGAGGCCCCTGGTGAAGCAGGCTGTCCCCCTGCAGCCCATGGATATGGGGTAGACTGGGGGAGGAGGTGGAAAAGGGTGGATGGTGGGAAGGTGGTTTTGGTTTCTTTCCTTTGTTTCTCACTTCTCTAGCTTGTTAGCAGTAGGCATTACATTTTACGAATCTCCCTCACTGAGTTTGTTTTGCCTGTCATGATAATTGTTGAGCAATGTCCCATTCCTTATCTCAACCCCTGAGTCGTTTGCATCCTATTTTCTTCCCCTTTCCTTCTGAGGAGAGGAAGTGAGGGAGTGGCAGTGGTGGAGCTTGGTTGCCTACCTGGGTAAAACCACCACAGGGTCTCAACTAGATAAATATTATTACTGTATATAAGGTTTAGATATTACTGTTTCAAATTTAAGCATTATCTAGCTGTATGAATTATGTTTTTCACATGGTTTTTCATTAACGAGTATGCTGAAACATCCACTAAATGGATGACCACTTTAATACAATAGAAAAAATACAAATTTTTGAAGAAGATAATCTTCAGTCTACAAAGCTATATTTTGATGATAGCTGTTGTAGCTGTTGTAGACACCAAGTTGGGGGAAAGTGTTGATCTGCCAGAGGGTGGGAAGTCCCTGCAGAGGGACATGGACAGGCTGCATCAATGGGCAGTGGGCAATGGGATGAGGTTCAACGTGGCTAAGTTCTGGGTCCTGCACTTTGATCAAAACAACCCCATGCAGCTCTACAGGCTTGGGACAGTGTGGCTGGAAAGCTGTACAGAAGAAGAGGATCTGGGAGTGTTGGTTGATGCTCACCTGAACATGAGCTGGCAGTGTGCCCAGGTGGCCAAGAAGGACAATGTCATCCTGGTTTGTATCAGGCATAGTGTAACCAGCAGGACCAGGGAGGTGATTGTTGTCCTGTACTCTGCCCTGGTAAGGCCACACCTAGAATATCGTGTTCATCTTTCAGTCCCTCAGTACAAGAAGTACATCAATGCCCTGGAACGTGTCCAGAGAAGGGCTATGAAGCTCGTGAAGGGCCTGGAACACAAGTTCTATGAGGAGTGGCTGAGGGAACTGAGGTTGTTTAGACTGGATAAGAGGATGCTCAGGGGAGACCTTATTGCTCTCTACAACTACCTAAAAGGAAGTGATGGGGTGCTGGGGGTTAGCCTCTTCTCTCAGATAACTAGTGATAGGACTAGAGGGTATGGCCTCAAGTTGCACCATGGGAGGTTTAGGTTGGATATTAGAAGACATTTCTTCTCAGAAAGAGTAGTCGGGCATTAGAAAGGTTTGCCCAGTGATGTGGTGGCATCACTGTCCATGGGGGTGTTCAAAGAAAGGTTGTATATGCTGCTTAGGGACATGGTTTAGTGAGTGACATTGGTAGTACAGTGATGGTTGGAGCAGATGATCTTGAAGGTCTTTACCAACCCTAATGATTCTATGATTTTATTATTCTAAAATCAACTCATCAAGTCTCTCTCCAAACACCCCAAAGTCAGGAGGCTGGGGATGGGCAAGAGGTGGGGAGAGGACATCACCAGGACAGCTGACCTAAACCTCCAAGAGGATATTCCACTCCATATGACATCAAACTCAGCAAGAAAAGTTGGGAAAAGGGACTCTTTTTATGAAAATATCTGTCATCCCAAAGAACCACTGTGTGTTTTGAAGCTCTGCTTCCCAGGACATGTCCGAACATTTCTTGTTGATGGGAATTAGAGTATAATTGTGGTTTTCTCTCTCTTTGCTTCCATATAGCCTTTGCTTTGTTTGTTTGTTTTTCCTTTCCTCTTTCATTTCCTTTAAATTATCCTTATCTCAACCCATGAGCCTTTTTCTTTCCATCATACTTTTTCCTCCCATTCCTCTGAAGGGAGAGTGAGAGTGGTTGAGTTTAGATGAACAGCAGGGTAAAACCACCATACTTTTAACTACAGTTCTGTATCTTAGTTGTAACTGATCATGAAATATATATATGCATGTTTTGTTTTTGTTTTTGTTTTGTTTTGTTTTGTTTCTTAAATGATTATTTCAACTATATTTGAATCAAACTATTAACACTGAATATTTTGAGATTATGCAAAGGACATCGAGGTGCTGGAGTTTGTCTAGAAAAGGTCAGCAAAGCTGGTGAGGGATCTGGAGAACAAGTCTTATAAGAAACAGCTGACGGAGCTGGGATTGTTCAGCCTGGAGAAAAGGAGGCTCAGGGGTGACCTTATCGCACTCAACAGGTACCTTAAAGGAGGCTGTAGCAAGCCTCCACCAGGGGAGGTTTAGGTTGGATATTAGAAAAACATCTTTACTGAAAGGGTTAGGCATTAGAACAGGCTGCCCAGGGAAGTGATTGAGTCACCATCCCTGAAGATATTTAAAAGGTGTTTAGATATAGAGCTTAGTGATACAGTTTAGTGGAGGACTGGTTAGTGTTAGGTCAGAGGTTGGACCAGGTGATCTTGGAGGTCTCGTCCAACCTAAATGACTCAGTGGAAGCATGTAGGCTGCCCTGACATTTACCGTTAGCTAGAATGTGTATTGCACATTCTGAAACGCGCATGGAAGCCATTTGCAGCTTTTGCTATCAATTGTGATGAAAGAGTCTTTATGATGAATTATCATGAAGGACTGTCACAAAATGTTGGGCATTGTGTTTTAGAGGTGTACTTGAGGTCTCTAGGACAAAGTTAGACAGCAAATATATTTATCTGTTGTCATATCTCTGCACAGACTTCTAAAAACTTTAAGAACTTCTTTCCACATTCAGCATTGTGTGTCTTGTTCTTTGAAGATGTTTTAAATCATCATGCATATAACTGAAAGCCAACACAATCTTCAGATAGGAGTTAGTTCACATATTTTCTTTATATTTTGCATATTCCTTTGTGAGTTTGTCATCATCATTATGACCAGGTTTCATGTTTCACATATGTTATGACATGCTAATGTATGGTGTAAACGGTAAAAACATGTTGCACATTAACTTTAATGGGACTGGGTCTAGTATGCTAACTGATGACATTAGGCAGATGAAGTGCCAAGTTAACATCATTGAAAAGACAACAGGATTACATTTTATTTTAATAGCATTTTAATTGATGCTTAATTATGTAATGGAGATGTACATAGTGCCCAGTGGAAGTGTAATAGTCCCTCTCAACAAAGGCTGTTCAAATGCACTATCACAGAGTATGTGTTAAACTGCATTTTTAGCCTCCTGCTGATGACATTGGTAGGAAAGTGTCATTGTGGAGAAAAATCACAGGTATAAAGGCACTAAGTGATCATTATCTTCTTTGACTAAAGAGTCAAAAACTAAAGTCAAATTTGTTACAGATAATCCCAGACTTCCATGTGCAAACACTGAATCTAAATAATCGGTTTTCATTAATACTTGGCAGTCAATTTATATGTACATCATTTTTAAGGGTGGCATAAAATGAATACACCAAATATTAGTGAATTATACATGTTTATCTGCAATAAACAAATATAGAAAGAAAATAACTTAAGCAGCTGTGTAGGTAAAAATCTTGTATAATTTCCCAACTCTGTATGAACAGAAGGGGAATATACAAGAAGCAAAAGACAAATCCCACTTAAAGTGCCATATATACTATAAAACTTCTGTTGACACCAGCTGGACTTTTTTTTTTTTATTATTATGCAGAAAAGAAATGATGAATGAATGGACAAATCTATTAGTCTAATGCATTCTAAGCTATC
The DNA here is from genome assembly GCF_009819795.1 of Aythya fuligula. Taxonomy (NCBI): domain Eukaryota; kingdom Metazoa; phylum Chordata; class Aves; order Anseriformes; family Anatidae; genus Aythya; species Aythya fuligula. The sequence continues at coordinate 18,997,180 of NC_045559.1, forward strand.
ATAAAACATATCTGTATCATAAGCAATGTTCATTTGATTCAAGTAAGACTGGAGTCTGCCAAAAAGTCTGGTGTCACCTCTCAGGCAACATTAATGGGCTTCAAGATTCATAGCTTTCAGGTCTAAAGAGACCACAAATTCCTTGTTTCTGATGTGTTGTATACTACATTGCCACTATGTAGTTCTCTTATAAGTCTGTTTGATTAAAGTAAATCTTCCAGACAAGCATCTATTTTTCTGTTAAAGAAACTGAATGATAGATCATCCAATCTCCTAGACTGACTGTCCCATAGCTCTTAAAAGTTTGTATTTTGCTTTTAATCTAAATTTGCTTGGCTTGAAATTCTGATGAGATTCTTGCTACTTCTGCTACATCACAATGGGTGCCCCATCAAGCAGATCTTTTGTTTACTTATTTAGTTTGAGATCATGTTCTTTACAGAAGCACTGCCTTTCAGGGCATTGTCTAGTTCCTAATCTCCTTTTATTCATGATATGAACAGTCATTCTATTGGATCTACACCTTCTGTGCTAATTGGCCTGTATCACTAATTAGTTCCTCTGTGTGGCTGCCTTCTCTTCATCACAAAATATCAGTAAAACTAATCTCTGGGTCATTGGCAAATGTCACCAGAACTTAAATATATGTATTCTGTCAGCTCTATTTGTCCATTGGAGGCTCAGAATAAAGCCCCACAAAGTGGTCCTACATACTTGCTTCACAATTCCTTATTATCAGTTAGGTGGTTCTTAAGCACTTTTGCATGTATTTTATAGAAGACACATTATGATTTTTTTTTTTTATTTTTTGTGTGTGTGTGTCAGAATATCATACAGAAACAAATACTTTAACCTAGGTTGTTATATGCTTTCTTTGAAATTTGCAGTTTAGCCATTTCCAGTTGTTAACCATAATGATATAAAAACATTATTAGAAAATACACCATGGTAGAGAGAAATGTTTGATTCATTTGTTGAAGTATGTGTTATTTTTGGTGCATCTATGCTGTCATACATTGTTATTAACCATTTATATTTAAAGAAAAATATTGATATGAATATTGCAAAAAGTCTTAATTCTGGTTGTTTGGGGGATGACTTAGAGTTTATACTGATATCTGTTTCTGCTTTTAAATAGACCCAAGTAAATAGGTAAACACTACATACTTTATTCTTTTTTTTTTTTTTTTTTTTTTTTAGTACACTATTGCTCTTTCTACAATGGGAATCTCAACACATTAAGTCAGTTTCTAAATAAAACTTGTTACTCTATTAAATTCATGAAAAACAAGTCGATATAATACTGCTTATAATGACTGTGCTTTTTTGTAAATCAACAAATCTTCTATTAATTAACCAGTGATTTAAGTCAGCTTGTGAAAATTAATCACAGCCTGGAAAAGTCATTTGTCCTTGTGTGCTTCATTAGGACAGTGTTTGCCCTTCAGGCAAGAAAGCAGCAAGTAAATGCCAGAGAATGAACTGATTAAACTAGAGCTGCAGTGAGCTGTTTCCCAGAGACTCAGGCTCCTATAAACATACCAACTTCCAACTCATAAAGTTTTTGCAGCTTGCTTGTTGGGCAAGGGATAAAATAGCAAATGAAAATTATTCATTGATCCACTAAACATTTCAATTTAATCCATAGAATAAACACTTCATACTGCTCAAGACATTACAAATAGATATGCTCACAACTGTTGTGAAACTAACTGGTAGCCATAAAACACTCTATTTACGTGAAGTAAAACTGTGAAGTAAAACTTCACATAAACCTGAGCATTTATTTTCATTTCAGTCTAATTACATAATGGCATAACATTGATTACATTACAAAACATTAATTGCAGGTTCATGCCTGCCAGTCTAGCACCAAAGATATGAAATATGTTTGGGTTTTGGGGGCAATCAGGGATTTTTTACCAGTAGTGGTTTCACCCTAATGCTATACTCACCAAAACCACTCTCTCACTCCCCCTCTTCAAATGGAGAAACTATGATGGGAAAGTAAAAGGCTCATGGGTTGAGCTAAGCATAATTTAATTAAAGGGTGTTGTGGCAGGCACCTAAGTACCACACAGCCACTCACTCACTCTCCTCAGGTGGGATGGTGGAGAGAATCAGAGGTAAAAGTGTGAGAAATCATGGACTGAGATAAGGACAGTTTACTGGGGAAAGCAAAAGCTGCACACACAAGTTTTCTATGAATTAGTTTTCTACTTCTCATCAGCAGGCAGGTATTCAGCCACTTCCAGTAAAGCAGGACTCATCATGAGTAATGGTTTCTTGGGAAGACAAAAGACATAATTCTGAATGTTTCTTCCATTCCTCCTTCTTCACCCCAAGCTTATCGTTGAGTATGAGATCCAAAGGTATGGAATATCTCCCAGGACAGTGTCAACTATCCTGGCTGTGTCCCCTCCCAACTTCTTGTACATACGCATTCTCCTTGCTGGCAGGGCAGCATAAGAAACAAAAAAAAATCTTTGCTACAGTGCACGGTGATGCTCTGCAACAAGCAAAACCAATGGTCGTTCTATTTTCACCAAAAATCCAAAACAATTTCTGTGAGCATCTACAAAGAAATTTAACTTAGTCCCAGCCAAAACTGTGAAAAAGGGAAATGAAAGAGGAAACAATCAAACAAAGTCCAGGTGGAAGAAAATTGAGAGGGAAAAAACAAACAAACAAACAAACAAACAATTATTCTCTATGCCCCATCAGCAAGCAATATTTGGTCACATCCTGGGAAGCAGGGCCTGAATATGTACAGCGGTTATTCAAGAATACAGACATTTTCATAACGAGAGTCCCTTTCCCCACCTTTTCTTGCTGAGTGTAACATTGAGTGGTATGGGATATCCCTTTGGCCAGTTTAGGTCAGAGTCCCTGGTGATGTTCCTTTCTGACCTCTTGCCCAACCCCAGCCCCCTGATTTTGGGGGGGAGTTGGACAAAGTATAGGTGTGATATCAGTGCTGTTCTAGGTACCAACTCAGAGCACAATGCTGTAAGGGATGCTGTGGGGAAAGTTAACTCCATCCCAGTCAGACCCAGTACATTCATTTGAATAGGGAGTAAGAGACCTAAGGCCCCCAAGATCATGAATTACTCTTTTATGTTCATACTAAATAAATAAATGAGTTAAAAAGAAGTGTATATAATAACTGGAAATAACAAAAAGCACTGCTCTATATGAAATATAAATAGATTTCTCTGAAGGTGTCCTGGTTTCAGCCCACATAGAATTAATTTTCTGCATAGTGTTGGAATAGAGTTAATTTTCTTCGTATTGCAGCCGCTATGTATGTGCTGTTTTTTGGATTTAGAAAAATATTGCTGATAACTCATTGATGTTTTAGTTGTTTCAGAGCACTGCTTACACATACTCAATGACTTTCAGCTTCTTAAACTGCCCTGCAAGCAAGGAGGCTGGGGGCACAGAAGAATCTGGGAAGGGACAGAGCCAGGACAGCTAACCAAAACTGGCCAAATGGGATATTCCATAAGATATAACATCATGTAGAAAAATAAAAACTAGGAGGATTAGCTGGGGTGGGGACTGCTGCACAGGGACTGGCTGGGCATTTTTCAGGAGGTAGTGAGCAATTCCATTGTGCATCACTTGATTTGTATGTTATTATGATTATTATGATTATTATTATATCTTAATTTTCTGTCATATTAAACTGTCTTTATCTCAACCCATGAGTTATACCTTTTTTTTCCAATGCCCTCCACCATCCCACTGAGGGGAGTGAACGAACAGCTGTGTGATTCTTAGCTACTTGCTGGGTTAAACCACTACAAGAGGTAATTTTATTTCTTTATCCGTTAAGAAACTGAAAAAAAATAATAATAAAAAATGATTAACAGTGAGTAAGGAAAACATCTTGATACGGTTTGAACATCCTGAAAATGAACTGAGAAAATAATCACAGAATCACAGAATCACAGAATTTTCTAGGTTGGAAGAGACCTCAAGGTCATCGAGTCCAACCTCTGACCTAACTCTAACAGCCCTCCACTAAACCATATCCCTAAGCTCTACATCTAAACGTCTTTTGAAGACTTCCAAGGATGGTGACTCCACCACTTCCCTGGGCAGCCTGTTCCAATGCCTCACAACCCTTTCAGTGAAGAAGTTCTTCCTAACATCCAGCCTAAAACTCCCCTGGCTCAACTTAAACCCATTCCCCCTCGTCCTGTCACCAGGCACGTGGGAGAACAGGCCAACCCCCACCTCGCTACAGCCTCCCTTGAGGTACCTAAAAAGAGCGATAAGGTCGCCCCTGAGCCTCCTCTTCTCCAGGCTGAACAAGCCCAGCTCCCTCAGCCGCTCCTCGTAGGACTTGTTCTCCAGGCCCCTCACCAGCTTCGTCGCCCTTCTCTGCACCCGCTCAAGCACCTCGATGTCCTTCTTGTAGCGAGGGGCCCAAAACTGAACACAGTACTCGAGGTGCGGCCTCACCAGAGCTGAGTACAGGGGGACGATCACCTCCCTAGCCCTGCTGGCCACACTGTTCCTAATACAAGCCAGGATGCCGTTGGCCTTCTTGGCCACCTGAGCACACTGCTGGCTCATATTCAGCCGACTGTCCACCATCACTCCCAGGTCCTTCTCTGCCTGGCAGCTTTCCAACCATTCCTCTCCCAGCCTGTAGCTCTGCTTGGGGTTATTGCGCCCCAGGTGCAGGACCCGGCACTTGGCCTTGTTGAACTTCATGCAGTTGACCTCAGCCCATCGGTGCAGCCTATCCAGATGTTCCCCTTCCAGAAAAAAAAGCCATATGACTACTTTTTTTTTTTTTTTTTTTTTAATATATATATAATAGAAATAAAATCCATTGTACTGTCAGAAGTCACATTAATGAAGCTGTGTCTAGCCTGCACAGAATTGTGTTCTATGTCTCCCACAGCTTTTGTGACTCTATTCCTATAGATACTTATGGGTATAGCAGTCCTATAGTCAGACTCCTCTCAGACTCCTTTTATGTGTTATGCCTCTCACAGTTCTCCATGTTATTTCCATTTCCTCAGCAACTCCTTTGCTCTAACAGGTGTTTTGTTCCCTCTCCTTGGATCCTATCTGCTTCTGTCCATTCTCATATTGTGTTTCTAGTTGCTCTTCCTGGTTCACACACAGGGCTTTGGCTGACCTTTTGCTATTTCTGCTGATGCTGGACTGGATTTACTTGTGATGCTTGGTTGACACAAATTGAAGAAAACAAAAATTGAATCTGATTTTCTCTCAAGAAGAATACCAGTAGAAGGTCTTTCCTAAGCACATTATCTACTTTCACCAAACCTGTAAAAATGTAACTTTTTTTTTTTTTTTTTTTTTTTTTTTTTTCCTTCATTCAAATTTAGTTTAAGATTGTTGGGAAGATAAAATGTTATTAGGGACAAGACTGGTAGAACTTTCTGCATAAGCTACACTTCCACATGAAGTAATCTAAAAGTGGATGAACAGAATAATGCTTTTTTTGCTGTCATTAGAATTGGGAAGAATATTGAAGACTCCAGGAAACCATGAAGGTTAGGACAACCCATGTGTGCAAGAACAGAGTTAGGATACCTGTAGGCATCTCAATTTGATAACGTTTAATAAATGCAGTCTTCATACAACATTGGTATAGGTCCTTTTATCTACTGAATATAGCTGTTGTAATCATCTGAAGATTTTAATCAGGATCTGAGTAAATGCTAAGTGGTTTTTTTTGTTGTTGTTTTGTTTTTGTTTTGTTTTTTTATTATATATTAAAGCAATTCTGAATATAAGAGCCTCTAACTAATCATATTAACTGTATTTAGGGAAGTATTTCTAGAAATTAGAATATAAGATAAAACTGATTGGAGAAAATACTCATTCTCAAAGTCTGGTCAACAGATTGCACATCTTCCAAGGAGTCTTAATGCAGTAAGGTTAATGAACAAGAGCCTGTCTTCTAATTCCAGACTCCAAGTGCTTTGACTTTCTCTTGAAGCATTTTCATCTTTGCTGATCACTCAGTCAACTCTCTCTTGTGTATTTTAAACTCCACTACAGCTGACTTGTTTAAATATTAATTTCTCTGTATATTCATATGACCTAAACAGACCTAAAGACTATTGGATGCTGTCAGAGACTACAACTTAGAAATAAAAGCTCTGTTGAATATAGTGTCATTTGTGGGTGAGAGCAAGAGTACTGGATGATTTAGAATTATCCAACAACTTTTGAATGATAGACATATGGGGAAAGAAATATGGGGATAGAAATATCGGGAAATGCAGAAATAAGATGACATAATATTTTTTATTTCATTTCCTAGTATTGTCTGTAAATCTCCTTTATGTTATCACAGAATCACAGAATCACAGAATTTCTAGGTTGGAAGAGACCTCAAGATCATCGAGTCCAACCTCTGACCTAACACTAACAGTCCCCACTAAACCATATCCCTAAGCTCTACATCTAAATGTCTTTTTAAGACTTCCAGGGATGGTGACTCCACCTCCTTCATTACAGAAAATAAGATTGGAACCTTCAATTGATTCCTTAATCCCATATATTATTTTTAACCACCAAAGGAAGGCTAAGATCTTTGCTTAATTTTGGGGAAGTATAATTTCAGAAAAGTGCAAATCATTTTAAAAACGGTGGCAAAATAATGCAATGTGATGGATTTCAGGTAAATCGGATGTGTAGAAAGTACATATTTGTATCACTTAGGAAAAGATAAATTCAAAGACATTGAAGGGGAAAATTATGGTAACAACTTAGCTTGATATTTTTCTGTTCAAGTGCTGAACAGAAACTTTCCTTTTAAACTTTCCTTTTAGAATTTCAAACTTTCATCAGAACTAACTGAAATCAAGGATGTTCTTATTTACTTCTTGGGGAAAAAAAAAAAAAAAAAAAAAAAAAAAAAAAGTTGTTTTCTTTATGCTAATTTGTGAAACAATTGTAATTTTTCTTTTTATTCCCTGAAGGAAAACAAAAATTCATTCCAGTTGAATAATTAAATGGTTAATGATTGTCATCCTTAAGCAAAATGACTTCTGCATTTTTTCCAGTATACCTGGTCAGAGAAAGTAAGAGAAAGAAGGGGAATGAATAATAATTACTTGTAATATCTTTGTGCTATTAATTATAGTTTCTGATGAATGTTTATGTAATTTATATGTCCTTAATGTTTATTTCATTTATTACTTCTGGGCTCATGCTTTAGTTGATTAGATGTAATAAAATCTTGCTCCAAGGTTTCAAACCTGCAATAGTGCTATCAGGGCTGCCAAATCATGCTGAAAACCAAAAGATTCTCCCTATGTGTAGGGGCTACCTGCACAGATTCTTTGAGTGTTTAGGATTTGAAAATTATAAATTATCAGAGCTAAATTGCAGAGGAAAAATAAACAAACAAACAAACAAACTTTTTTCTTTCTTTCTTTCTTTCTTTCTTTTTTTTTTTTTTCATGTTATAATAACCAAATAATTCTGAAGTAGTTTGAATCACAAACATGATGTTACCGTGGGAAATACAGGAAAACATCTCTTTATATGAAAGTAAAATCATGAGGGAACACAGGAAATAGTCCTTATAAATTCTGGGAGAGATCTATTCTCTTCTCTTCTCAGTACACTCTTACGTCTTTTCTGATTGATGGATTCAATCTCTGGTGGGTTACTGGGGTCTGGCACTGTCCTTGTAGCCATCTTTCCCATCTGTCACCTTTTACAAGCATACTGCTATACTAATAAGTTTCTATGCCTATGGGGCTTCTCTGGCTTCAGTAAAACTGCTCTTATGAGAGATCATGGATTGTAGATAATTTAATAATGGAGATGTTCCAAAGATGCAGAGACATGTCTATGGGACCAGCAGGGTGCTTGTAAAGAGAAATGGATTCAAGTGGATAAAAGGCAACGGAGATATCCAGGAACCCTCTCGATCATGACAGAGTGAATAAAACAATCACTTAAAATCTTGGGGAAGCAGAATATCACTTGACAGAGCAAAAGGGCTACTGGATATTTTGAGTTTTTAATTTGTTTCCTCTGTTCTTGACCCTGAATTTTGTGTTTTTGGTTTTGTTTGTCTTTATTGAAGTATAGGATTTGTTTGTTTGTTTGTTGTATTGAGGAGAAACAACAATAACAAGCTATTTTCACCTACACATGCTGTTTTTCAACAGTAGGAAAAAGCAATCAAAAAAAAACAACTCAAAGTCATCCATTACCTTGTGCATCCAACTGCTAATGGTAATAGAGATCCTTCAATAGATTTGACATATGACACACTAGGCTACTCATAGTTTGTTTTTTCCCCGGTAAACTGAACATACTGTCTGAAATGGTAATGATTTACCATGTGATGTATCAAATGAACCTCTTCATTCTGAGAGAAAGAACGACAGAGGACAAAGCCATAGGTTCAACTGATAGGGGAGACTTTCAAATTGCAAATTAAAAACTCTTCCCTGTAATAAACAAACAAGCAGATAAACATTGCAGACATACACAGACAGAAAATAAGAGAAATTAATGCAAGAAGGTGTCTGAGACTCCATGGAAGTTTTATGCATTTATCCTGCTATACCATGATTCCAGCCTTCCATAGGAATCTGTTCACCAGAGAAGCTTTTCTTTAAAGAAGATATCAAAAATGTAAAAAAAATATTACTAAACACAAATAGCAGGAGATTTATTTAGTTATTTATTTATTTTAACTACAAATCATTCACAAAGGTTTAGTTGGAATCCTATGAGAGTACTGAATGACTTATGTCAAAACTTCAGAGGAGCTAGAAAGAATTGAAAATAACAATCAACATACCAGAAAAAGAAATATTGTATGAATAACATTTCAAAAGTTAATATTATTTAGACAAAGATTATTGTAGTAAGTAGAAATATTCATGACTGTGTGAAATAGCTTATTAAGTGACTTTGAGGGGGTTGGAGGCAAGTATTTTCTTGTCATCTTTTGGCCATGGTAGCAGCTGAAAAAAAAAGCCATGTATGAGAAATACTTAGAGCCAGCAGAATCTGAAGCACAGATCTGCACCAAGAGGAAGTTGTGAGTGTTAGTAGGAGATTCTCCTGTGGGGCCTAAGGGAACCCACCTGCCAACCTGACTTGTTATCCTTGCTGGTTTGCTGCTTGCCAGGGGCTCATATCTGGTATGTCCCATTTCCAGGGCTTGTGGTAATGCTGACCAGTCTGTAGTTCTCTGATTCACCTTCTTGTCCATATTGAGGTTATCAGTGGCATTTGCTTTCTTCCGGTCTTCACAAACCTCCACTGTGACCTTTTAAAGATAATTGAGAGTGGCCTTACTACAATATTGGACAGCTCTCTCAGCACTCACTGTGTACAACTCATCATGTGCTATGGTCTTGTGTTTGTCAAAATAATTTAAATATTCCTTCTACTTAGAGTATTTCTTCCTTGCTCCAGACTTATCCACAGGTCTCAGGGTCCTGGTATTCCTGAAGACAAATTCTGTCAGTAAATACAGAGATGAAGAAGGTATCAAGCACCTTGGCTTTTTCCATGTCCATTTTCATCAGCTCTCCAGCCTCATTCAACAATGGTTCTGCATTTTCCCTAGTTTTACTTTTGAGACCTATATTATTATAGAAGGCCTTCTTGTTGTCCTTCACAGTCCTCACTAGATTCATCACCAAGTGGGCTTTGGGTTTCTTAACCCCTTCTTGAACACTAGCACAATTTGTTTAAAATCTTGCTGGTCCACCTGTCCCTGATTCCTCGTCTTGTATATACATGAGCCAGCAGTGTGTGCTTGCAGCCCAGAAGACCAACTGCATTCTGGGCTGCATCAACACAGGTATGTTCAGCAGATCAAGGGAGGTGACTGTCCCCCTCTACTCTGTACCTGTGAGACCCCACTTGGAATACTGCATCCAGGTCTGGGGACACCAACACAAGAAGGATGTAAATCTGTTAGAGTGGATCCAGAGGAGGGCCACAATGATCAGAGAGCTGGAACACCTCTCCTATGAAGAAAGGCTGAGAAAGCTGGGACTGTTCAGACTGAAGAAGAGAAAGCTCCAGGGTGACCTCACCAGAGCTTTTCAGTACTTAAAAGGTGCTTATAAAAAAAGATGGAGAGAAACATCTTGCTCAGGCATACAGTGACAGGACAAGAGTGAATGGTTCTGAGCTACAAGAGGGGATATTTTGATAAGATGTTCGAAGGAAATTATTCACTCAGAAGGTGGTGAGGCACTGGAAAAAGATGCTCAGAGAAGTTGTGGATGTCTCAGGCCTGGAGGTGTTCAAGACCAACTGGACGAAACCCTGGGCAACTTTATCTGGTGGGTGGCATCCCTGTCCATGGCAGTTTTTTGTTGTTGTTGTTTTGTTTTGTTTTTCTTAAAAGATCTATTCTCACTTCTTGCCAGCTTTGCTTGATTTCATGATCACTGGGTGTTGAGGGATTTTTGAAACAGCAAAGATCCCATGGCTTGCTGCAGCTGAGCAAACCAAGCTACCAGGACAACTATGAGAAGTTCCCATGACAGTATTCCCACATCGCCCAATTGAGGAATTTAGAAAAATATTGTTGCCAGTAGTTGGCTTCAAGGACAAGGTCTACGTGACTGCTAATCACAAGGGGGTTGTTTTCTTGCAGGTGGGGTTGTTTTCTTGCAGTTTTTTGTCTGAGTGCTTTTGACCAATAATCTTGTGTGAGACACTACCCGCCCCTGTTAAGTTTACTGTAAAAGTCAGGCTATTTGGGTAATAAAGAGGGAGCATGATCTGACCATACTAGTGTCTGTTGTGTTTTCGGCCGTTCTTCCTGCAACAATTGGGGTGGACCATTTTTGAGCTTGGAGAAGGTGACCTTTGAAAATCAACCAGCTTTCCATGTTCCCTGTTCTATCCTGCATTGTCTCCTGCAAACAGACTCCTAAACATGCCAGGTTTTACTCTCTCCAAGTCCAGGATTTTTATGTTTCTTGTTTCTTTCATCTAGCCCTTGGAATCCAGAACTCATCTTATGATTATTACAGCCAAACTGAACCCTGATTTGCACAGTCCTGACTTGCTTACAACTGTCAGATCCAGCAGTTCAAGTTCCCTTGCTGCCTCCTTCATCCCCTGTATCAGGAGGTTGCCATAAGGACATTGAGGAGCAGGCTGCCCAGAGAGGTTGTGCAGTCTCTCTTCATCTTTAAAGGTTTTCAGGACCAAACTGGATAAGGCCTTGAGCCACCTGGTCTGATCCTGCTTTGACCAGGAAATTGTACTAGAGACCATCTGAGGACATGAATTATCTTATGATCTTATGATTATAAGAGAACAAAGAAACTTTCCATAAAATTTTAAAAAGTTGAAAACTCAAAACTGATGGAAGGAGATTATATGCAGGAGGGCCACGGAGAATCTCCATCCTTTATGAGACATAGGGGAGAACATGACTACTGAGGATGAAGAAAAGGCTGAAGTTCTCAATGCCTTCTTTACATCTGTCTTTATTAGCTAGACCACTTATCTTTGATGAAAGCCAGACTACTCAGCCTCCCAACCTGGAACATGTCCAGAGCAGGGCTACGAAACTGGTGAAGGGTCTGGAGCACAAGTCCTGTGAGGAGTGGCTGAGGGAACTGGGGTTGTTTTGCCTGGAGAAGGGGAGGCTCAGGGGAGACCTTATTGCTCTCTACAGCTCCCTGAAAGGACGGTGAGGGGGGGCAACTTCTTCTCTCAGATAAATAGCGATATGACTAGAGGAAATGGCCTTAAGTTGTGCCAGAGGAGGTTCAGGCTGGAAATTAGGAGATATTTCTTCTCACAAAAAGCAGTCAGACATTGGAACGGGTTTCCCAGGGAAGTGGTGGAGTCACTGTACATCGGGGTGTTTAAAGAAAGGTTGGTCATAGTGTTTAGGGATATGGTTTAGTGGGTGATATTGGTAGTAGGGGGACAGTTGGAACAGATGATCCAGAGGTCTCTTCAAAACAGTCCAGGTGAAAAGCCTTTAACTTACAAATAAAAGATGGTATAAAATAATATTAATATAATATTATATAAAATATATTATATATATTATTTACATATTATATATATTATATAATAATATATAATGTAATATTAAAATGTGGTGTAACAAATTTTATTTATGCCTGTCCTAGTTTTGGCTGGGATGGAGTTAACTTTCTACATAGTAGCTGATGTGGTGCTACATTTTGGATTTAGGTTGAGAATAATGCTGGTAACACACTGATGTTTTAGTTGTTGCAATGCAGTGCTTACACAGAACCAAGGACTTTTCAGCTTCTCATGCTGCCCTGCCAGTGGGGAGGCTGGCGGTGCACAGGGAGCTGGGAGAGGACTCAGCCAGGACAGCTGACCCAAACAGGCCAAAGATGACAAAAAGAGATGTTGAACTCACTGTAGATAGTTCTATGAAAACAGCTCTCAGTGTCAAAATGCAAGGAAACTTACGGAACCCTGACAGACTGAATAATATGTATAAATACATGTCAGATAGTTCTGCCTTTGGTTACTAAAAGTGTGTTTTAGCAAGAGATTAATTATACAATGTCAATAAAGAAATACATTGCTGAGACATTTTGTTTCTAATATTAGAGAGATTGGATCTCTTTTCAAACATCTGTGTTTTTTTCCAATACATATACAGAACTCAGGGTTTTGCTGAAACTCCAGAACACTTCATGATTTCACATCTGTTCTGAAGCTACTTCTTTCATTTCAGGATATGATCATTTTGGCTGTTTCCAGTGCTTCATCCAGCAAGCAAAAGTGTGAAATCTTTTGGGGAAACAGTATTTTCCCCAAGGAGAAATACATATCATCGACCTTTAGCTTTTATCTCTTATACTCATTGACCCTGTCTGTTTCCCAGACATTTGTAGCCCCAAGGTAATTTCTATATTTGTATGGGTTCTTTGTTGCAGGAGTGTATACTGCATACAAATCCATGAAGAACTGTCACTTCTGCAGCAGTTCAATGTGCTATGCTTATTTTTTTTCAGACTTGTTCTACCACTGCTTTTCCTTGAGCAGACTCAGGGGCTTAATTTTCAGGGTGAACAGCACATATGAATTTGATGGGAATGTAAAAAGTACTAAATTAATTAAATTTCAAAGGTCAATGTAAATTTTGGTCCTTTATGAGTCAATGAATTTGCTTTATTAATTTTTACTTGATTATTCTCTGCTTCTCTGAACTACCAAATAATACTGCTTCCCCTTTGTGACTAATGGACAAAGAAAGGTGATAGAGAAAATAAGGTCAACTTTCTGACCACATTGATGGATACTTCATTGCAACATAAAATGAAAGTTCACTATAGAGAGGTACTTGACAACTGCAGTTTGTTTTCCATCAAATATTATATAGCCTATTCAGGATCCAAACTTGATACAGTATGGCACAAATCATCTCATGCAGTTTTATATGTCAAACATATAGCAAGACCTAAGCAGAGAGACTGAGTTTGGTACCTGGAAATGAACTGCAAAATAGTGTAAGGAATATAACATGCAGTGGTTTGCAGTTCCTAGTACAGATTACCTTTTGGAAAACTGACATCTTCTTTTGGCCATGAAAATAAATTGTATACAGAGTAATATAAATTGTATACAGAGAATGAGGAAGAGAAATGCTGTGAAAGGAAAAGCTTCTATGTAAGCTCTTCCGTAAATCCATACTAAGTGCCATGCATTGGCTTCTTTCTCTGTTCACTGCTTTTCCCTTTTTTCTTGTTCTCACCATCCTGTATCAGTCATCAGCCTAGAAGAGACATTCTCCATCCTTATTGCTGACCTTTAGATTACCTTACCTATTGTAAAAAAGAATTTTAAAGACAGTTTCTACAGGTTAACACTCCATGTATGCTCAGTTCGTTTCTGTGAGGAACATGCATACACACTGGCTATAACAAAGCTCTTTAGGTCTGAAGCATCTCAAGTACAGATGGATTCTGAATAATTTATGTTCCAATCTCCAAATCTCAGCATGAATCATTTGAAATTTTTATAGGCTGAAATCTTGGCTAAATTATTGTTGAATTTTACAAAAGCAGAAAATGGTTATTCATCCATTAGCACAATTTCACATTTTCTGTTATCATAGATATAAAGAGATCATGAAGTCTCAGGCTAGCCACTCAGTGGCATGAAGTCTTAGAACATTGCTTATAGTTAATGTTTGCTTCCATTCTAGGATGTTCTCATTTCCAAATCTACCTTATTATTACACTGGGCACCTCACATTGTATCAAATTCTTTAAGACTGAAAGCCAATATACCGCAATAAAAGGAATTTCCCTAGGGAATGCAAGTAAACCATCTGAAATCACTCTTACTAATAGAAAACATATCATACAAAAGTGAAAATTAATTTATTTTACTGAAATGTGAATTTCAAGAAATTAGCTTTTATATTTGGAAGGAGGTATTAATGAAATAATTATGCACCTTTACATCTATGTTTTAGTTATGCTTGGCTTCAAAATTATTCAGTACTGTGTTATTAGCAGACTCAAATCCAGAAAGCTTCTATGATAATTTGCTGGAAATGAAAACCAATCCTAAGGATATGTCTACACTAGTTTTATAATAGTTCTTAGAATCATACAAATACCGAATATCCCAGGTTAGATGGGACACACAAGGACAATTGAATTCAACCTCAGGCTCCACACAGGACCACCCCAAAATTAAGCCATATTTCTGAGAGCATTGTCCAAATGCTTCTTGAACTCAGGCAGGCGTGGTGCTGTGACCACTTTCCCTGGGGAACCTGGTTCAGTGTCTGATCACCCTCACAGTGAAGTCTTTTCCTAATATTCAATTTTAATTTCCACTGATACAGCTTCATGCCATCCCTCAAGTTCTATTATGTCTTGCCCTATGTGATGTTAATGACAGAATGAGGGGAATGGCTTTAAACTAAAAGAGGGGAGATTTAGATTAGAGTCTAGGAGGAAATTCTTCACTCAGAGGGTAGTGAGGCACAGGAACAGGTTTCCCAGAGAGGTTATGGATACCCCATCCCTGGAGGTGTTCAAGACCAGGTTAGAGGCCCTGGGCAACCTGATCTAGTGGGTGACATCTCTGCCTATGGCAGGGGGGTGAGAACTCAATGATCTTTGAGGTCCCTTCCAACCCAAACCATTCTGTGATTATGATTCTATGTCTTACATATTGCCCTTTAGACCTGTTTTATGTATTTCTTATAGTGCAGCACCCAAAACTGCACACAGAACTTGAGGTGATGCTGCAGCAGCACAGAGCAGAGTGGGACAGTCACTTTCCTTGACTGGCTAGCAATGCTGTATTTGATGCACCCCAGGATATATTTATCCCTTTTGACTGCCAGGGCACACTGTTGACTCATACTCAACTTACTGTCAACCAGGACTCCCAGATTCTGTGGGGCTACACTCCGGCCTCTTGTCCCTATCTAGTGAGTGGCATCCCTGCCTATGGCAGGGGGTTTGGAACTAGGTGGTCCTTGAGGTCCCTTCCAATGCAAGCCTTTCTATGATTCTATGATCCTCTCCCAGTCTGTACATATATCCAGGACTACCCCATCCCCAGTGCAGAATCCAACACTTCCTCTAGTTAAACTTTACAGAATTGACAATTGTCCAATCTGATCAGGGGTTGCTTTTTAGGCAAATTCCCTAATCATCAATCTTACCACAATTACTTTTGCATTTAAGCGTTAGACCACACAAACTGAATACCTTTGGTAAGATGCTGAAGCAAAACATACACTCCAGAAAAGCATTTCAGCAGCACTAGTTGTCCACTACATTAAAGACACAACCTAGAGCAGCATTAATCCTTGAGGCTTTATTTTTATAAAGTCATTTCCCTACATGAAATGAAGATGCCTCTGTTTATATCCCTCTTTCTTAACAGGTTTCTATTAAATTTGATGTTGAAGCTTTCTGAGATGAAAGTGTTTTTAAGTGATTCAATTAGGATATGTTGTTTTTTACTTCTTAAGTTAAAGCAACTCTCACTTGTTCAGATACAGATGTGAAAAAATGTCTTTCTCTTCATTAGTTTTCTATCAGATATTTTGCTTCTCTTACTGTCTTTCAATTATCTTGTTTTATTAGTCCAAAGAAATTCCACCTAGGCTGGAATTCATTTGCCTACATTCCAGAGGTTGCTCTAACAACTGTTCAGACATTTTGGATTATGTAGGACTAGACTGGCAGTGCCTAGTTCTGAAGATGTTAAAATCCTTGTGCACTTCAATTTAGCTTACAGGCTTCCTGAGTATATAAAAAGTAATGCTCTAAAAATACATAGATGTGTTCAGTGGAGATAAGCATCTATCCTAAGAATCAATGTATTTTTGGCTTCAGTGAAACCATTTATATTCCCTGTAGATAAAGTAAAATTCACTAAATGTCAAACCAAAAATGCAGTTTTTCTACTTTCCATGAAAATTTTATATAGTCATTTATATTACTAAGAAAATATATGTACACAAACATACATATATACATATAAGTATACATATATGCATATAGGGTGATTCCCTTTGTATACCCTTATAATCTCAGGATAAGAACTGGCAGTCTGGCTCCCAAGTAGAAGCAGATTTTCATTGCCTAACATTTTTTCTAAGCAGCTAGCAGAAGAAATCAAATAACTTCTGTGATCTGGATTATAATGTTAGAAAACTTATCTCCCTGGTTTGCTTTTATTTCTTAGTCTTCTTATTTTGACAATGAATATTAATGTCTTAAGGTGACTTTTTTTTTTTTAATTCAATTTATTCTCCTTTCTCTAGAAAAATCCTTGAGAATCATTCTGTGAAAAGTTTGCTTTGGAGTCTTTACAGTTGCAAAATATTGCATCATACTTGGCTTCCATTCTTTTGCACTCTTATCAGTCAACATTTTCATTTTCATGGGGTTTCTACTTTCAAATACCACTTGCAAGTACTAGTCCTTTCCATAGAGGCTATATCTTGAGTATGTGATATGAACAAGTGCAGGAAGGAAAACTTTAAGCACTGCAGATACATTTATTTATCTGCAGTGGTAAAAGATGCAGAGGCATTTATCAAACATGGCTACTCAGCAACATTTATAATGCAAAGAAAAGTGATTGAAGAATCCATAGGTTATTCATAGAATCAGAATCATAGAATGGTTTGAGTTTGAATGACCCTTAAACATCTAATTTCAATCCCACTGCTATGGGCAGGGATACTCATTCATCTCATTCTAAAGTAGTTGTCTGAGAAGTAAATTAGTTTATGGACCTGCCTATTTCTATGTATATTTTATTTTTTTTCTCCACTGACAATAAAGAAAGGATGAATAGCTTTACTCAGTCTTTCCTTTAACATTTAAGGATCCTTCAGTAACCTGCTTATCAGCCTTGCTACAGATAGAAAGCTTCCCTTTCCTCCATATTCTGGTTTTACTAAATACTCCAAATATATTGCATAAATTATTAAATGACAAGTCATTAAAGAGCAGATAAATATTCAATTTATTTTTCCTCAAGGGATGAGTATTTGCTATTTTCTTCTTTCTCATGAATGAAGAATTCCACAAAAATAGAACAAACAAACAAATAAACAAATAAACAAAAACAGTTTGCTGGTTGTCCCAGGAGATTATCTTCTTTCTTGTTTCTATTTTTAATTAATAAGATTGTATATATCACTTACCTTGTCTCCCAGTAATCACTATCTTTCAAAAGTTATTGTTATTATTAGTAGTAACATTTCACATATGAAGTAAATAAAGAGTCCTACTAATCTTCACTGGAAACAATAAATGGAATAAGTAAATGGAAATAAGTATGAGGTAAAGCTGTAGCACCATGCAAGGAAAACAAAACAATCAAAACCAGTAATCCTTTGTCTGTGTTGTCATGAACTTCCTGTTTTGTTAGTTACAAACTGACATTTTGTAATTTACTTTAGTATAGTCACCAAGGTGTAGTAAGAGGAACAGGGCACAAGGGATGCCAGCATCAACCCAGCATAGACAGAATCCCTTTGATTTAGCAGTAATTCAATAACTGAAATCAAAACCATAAACTTTTTAATAACTAGATCCCCAGATGTCCATCTGAGAAGACAATAAGGAGACAGAGATATATATTCCCATATAACAGTACATTTCGTATAACAAGTTGAACTGAAATCCTATTTTTATGTGAAGTGCACAAGCCAAAGAAAACATGAGTGTAATAAAAACAAAGAAAAGAATTTACACTAAAGAATTCCTCACAGTGCTATCACCACTAGGAAAAAAAAAAAAAAAAAAAAAAAAAAAAAAAAGTGACAATACTCAATACTGCAAATGTGTAACTAATATTTTAGTATAAGAACAAGGTGTTTTGGAAAAGAAATGAAGATTCTGAAAATGAGCATTTCACCTTGCTTACAAGTTCAAATGAACATTTTTGCTGGAAACTTTTCCTACAGAAAAGCAGGGAATTTTTAGTGTGGAAGCATTTTCTTTTCAAATTTTGGGGGTTTTAACATAAAGAATGGTTCATGAGTGGGAAAAAAAAAAAAAAAAGTGTTGTATTAAGGAAAAATGAACTGTTATTATTACATTTTGTATCTTCTGTGTTCCTCTTCTTCCAACATCTTTAATTTCCTATGCATGTCTTCTATGTAAACCTTTAGAAAGCTCTTTTTAGAGTTATATAATTCTATATAGGACTTACTTTTCCTAAGTTATGCATTAAAAATCAGTTACCAAAAATTCTATTTTCACTAATTCTATATATATGTTTTTAAATATTTTTGTGATTATATACATATATGTATTTATATATAATGCCTTTTAAAAAGATCATCTCATTCTCAGAATGTTGTTTAGACAGGTGAGCTGGACATACTTCACTGATGGAAACTGACAGCAGGTGGACTAGTTTACTGATAGAGGTGTGAGTTGTTTATATATAAGACTAACTTTCAATATGTGTTCAGTGATATGAAGATCTCTCTTTTATTTCACCATTTCACCTTATGTGCATTAAAAGGAGCATGGCCAGCAGGTCTAGGGAGGTGATCTTCTCCCTCTACTCTACCCTGGTCAGGCCTCACCTGGAGTGCTGTGTCCAGTTCTGGGCTTCCCAGCACAATAAAGACAGCGATCTCCTGGAGAGAGCCCAGTGGAAGACTACAAAGATGATATGAGGCCTGGAGCATCTCCCCTATGAGAAAAGGCTGGGAGACCTGGGTCTGTTCAACCTTGAGAAGACTGAGAGGGGATCTCATCAATGTTTATAAATACCTCAAGTGTGGGAAACAGAGGGATTTGGCCAACTTCTTTTCAGTGGTTTGTGGGGACAGGACAAGTTGCAATGGCCACAAAATGGATCACAGGAAGTTCTACACCAACATGTAAACTAACTTCATGGTAAGGGTGACAGAGCACTGGAGCAGGCTGCCCAGGGAGGTTGTGGAGGTTCCTTCTCTGGAGATATCCAAGGCCTGTCTGGACACCTACCTGGGCAACCTGCTTTAGGGAACCTGCTATGGCAGGGGGGTTGGACCAATTATCTCTTGAGGTCCCTTCCAAACCCTACAGTTATTTAAAAAAAAAAAAAAAAAAAAAAAAAAAAAAAGTGAAACAAAGTCTTGATAAGCATAGTCATAGGAAACCAATTAGAATAATTTGAAAATAATTTTGCCTATTACTTTTTGGCAATAGCTAATAAAAATATACTGAAAAACGGAGCAACCCATTGCTGTCAGAATAGGATTATATCCCACAAGAGGTGTCATTCTTGAGGCAATCGTCATATTAACTCTGGGGCATATGAGTTTAAGAGACTTAGATAACCAGAACTGCATAAAATGTAAATAAATATAAGGATCAACCAGAATGCTTGAAGCTTTTAAATTTACATAACTTCATAAAAATTCTCTTATTAGTCACGAAATACTGTAAAGGGTCAATAAACTTGACTCATACAGGACCTTGCACAGATGTCCAGTGCAGCAAAAACCTGTTAATTTTCACCGGATTTCTGTGAAGGTGTATTTTAATTACTGTGGTGCTGTCTACTAATAACAGAACTTTACTGTAATTGCATTACTTTGCAGTCAGGTGTACTGAGAGCTGTGAATTAATCCAACAGGATTGACAGCTATGTTTATTCTGTTTGTCTAGATACTGACTAGGTAGATTAAAATTTCTACCTTCCCTGCTACTCTTACTCTGCCTTGCTACTATCAAATACCTCAGGTTCCATCTCTTATTGGCAGAAAAGCAGTAGATATGACTCTCAGCACAAGCAATAGGTTTAGAATGCAACCTGCTCAAAATTTGTATTTATTTATTTATTTATTTTAGGGTGATGGTGGTAGTAGTTCATTTGTTTGATTGATTGTTTGTTTGTTTTATTCCTTTGATGTATTTGTATTTACCATTTACAGGAACCACAGGTCAAATTTAATTGCTTTGTTTTGCTTCCTCTGTAAAAACAAAACCAGAAAGTTTGGCCTAGTACTCTTGCAAATCACTTTGAATTTTGGAGAATTTTTTTTTTTCTGTTTTCTGAACAGCACTGTGGGAATATTAGAAAAACTGAAATTGAAGATTGGATTCTCTATACAAAATGGAGAGTTTATGTGAGTATCATCAGATGGATAAGTTAGTTCACACGCTACTGCTTCTTCATATGTTTTCTTTCATTTTTTTTCCAACTGTTTTGTATGACCTAACTGTAAAATTACATATATAATGTTATCTGACTTACTATCCTGTGATTCCTCTGAATAAATGCTTGGCCTTTTTAAGAATGTATCCATGTGGACTAAAATATTTCCATTTAATAGCTGTGACATTTTTCTCCTCAGATAAACAAGTCTTCACAGTTGGTCAAGATAATTAAAATTTCTTCCCAAAGAAAGAGAAATATATTAATTCAAGAAGCATCCAAATTATTATTGCAATATTTATGTTACATCATTTTAATACTCCTATCAACCATGTCACATCATGGGGCTGTACAGACTGAAGAAGAGAAGGCTCTGGGGTGACTTCTTTGCACCTTTTCAATACTTAAAGGGGGCTTACAAAAAAGATAAAGAGCAATTTTTTGCTTGGGCAGATAATAAATGGCAAAAGAGAATGGTTTAAAACTCAAATAAGAGAGATATAGATTAGGTAGTAGTAGGAAAGTCTTCACTTTCCTACTAAGGGTGGTGAGGCACTGGAACAGGTTGCCCAGAGAAGCTGTAGATGCCCCATCCCTGAAAGCGTTCAAGACCAGGCAACCTTGGGCAACCTGATCTAGTGGGTAGCATCCCTGCCCATGGCAGGAATGGAACAAATGACCATTAAGGTCCCTTCCAACCCAAGTCTATGATTCTATGTACATGTAGGATAAAAGGTTATACAGATGGAATCTGGCCAGTGGATATAAAACTTTCTAAAACTTCAGAAGTTTTAGAAATTATACAGAAATTATAATTCTGTAATTATAATTAGATAATTATATAATTCTGTAATTACAGAAATCACAGAATTATAGAAATTCTGTAATTTCTATATATTACAGAATATACATGTATATATATTCTGTAATATATACGTATATACGCATATATATTCATAACATGGAATTAAAAACTGTACTCCTTAAGATACTATAGCACATCAAGCACCATGGGTTCATAAATAGTTGTAGTTCTTCTGTGGAAAAAATAGATGAAAGAAACAAACTGCTATCATAATGCATAGCATAAGTTTACTGAGTACATGGTGATAAGGGCCCCATTGCTTGGACTCTTTAATGATTTGTGCAAACAATCATTTATTTCATTGCAATTTCTGTGGCTTTAAAATGAAGCACATCCTTTTTGAATGAATCCCTAATGAAGCAATTTGATTGCAGAAGACAGAAAAGAACTGGTAGGAGTTTATATTCTCTAATACAATAAGAATAATATCGTAAATATACTTTGTTAAGCTAAATAATATATTAGCTTTATTGGTTGTCTTAGGTTGTTGATTTTATTTTATTACTTAATTTTACCTATCATTTACAATGATCACAGAATCACAGAATTTCTAGGTTGGAAGAGACCTCAAGATCATCGAGTACAACCTCTGACCTAACACTAACAGTCCCCACTAAACCATATCCCTAAGCTCTACATCTAAACGTCTTTTGAAGACTTCCAGGGATGGTGACTCCACCACTTCCCTGGGCAGCCTATTCCAATGCCTCACAACCCTTTCAGTAAAGAAGTTCTTCCTAACATCTAACCTAAAACTCCCCTGGTGCAACTTAAGCCCATTCCCCCTCGTCCTGTCACCAGGCACGTGGGAGAACAGACCAACCCCCACCTCGCTACAGCTTCCTTTGAGGTACCTATAGAGAGTGATAAGGTCACCCCTGAGCCTCCTCTTCTCCAGGCTGAACAAGCCCAGCTCCCTCAGCCGCTCCTCGTAGGACTTGTTCTCCAGGCCCCTCACCAGCTTCGTCGCCCTTCTCTGCACCCGCTCAAGCACCTCGATGTCCTTCTTGTAGCGAGGGGCCCAAAACTGAACACAGTACTCGAGGTGCGGCCTCACCAGAGCCGAGTACAGGGGGACAATCACCTCCCTAGCTCTGCTGGTCACACTGTTTCTGATACAAGCCAGGATGCCGTTGGCCTTCTTGGCCACCTGAGCACACTGCTGGCTCATATTCAGCTGACTATCCACCATCACTCCCAGGTCCTTCTCTGACTGGCAGCTCTCCAACCATTCCTCTCCCAGCCTGTAGCTCTGCTTGGGGTTGTTGCGCCCCAGTTGCAGGACCCAGCACTTGGCCTTGTTAAACTTCATGCAGTTGACCTCAGCCCATCGGTGCAGCCTATCCAGATCCTCCTGCAGAGCCTTCCTACCCTCAAGCAGATCGACACACACACCTAACTTGGTGTCATGATGACACAGAAATCTAGAGAATATTTCATCTTGTCTTTTCTAGATCTTAGTTCTCATTTCACAATCTAATACAATCTCTAAGGGAAGGGGAGGGACTGTTTCTGCTCATTGAAGACATATTTAGGAAGGATTTTCAAAAACAACAGTTATTATTTAGACTAGCCACAAGAGACAACAAGATATCATCCAAGATATCATCCTTATCTGAAAATCAGCCACACAGTATAAAGCCAATTTATCTTTAATTCTCTAAAAAGATAAAGCTGGTGCCTTCTGCAATCTTTTACTATTTTCTGTTCCTAGGGGAGAAAAAAAAAAAAAAAAAAAAAAAAAAATTGGTTACTATAAAAATAGAAACTGAGCTCTACACTTGAAGTTTGAACCACTTTTGTTTCTCTAGTCAACATAGTTTCCCAGATGACACTTCATCCATTGACTTTTGAAATATGTATTATTTTATCATATAGAAAACAAGTATAAAATATTTCAAAAGGGAAAGTGACACTTCTGCACAATAAGTAATCCAGCAGAATTCTCCAAAGACTTCAGAATTAAAATTATTGATTTTTACTATTGTTGTTCCTGAATCATATTTTTTTAAGAACATTTTGCAAGCTTCTTTTGTTTTCCAAACCAAAATTTTACTGCCAGTTAAAGCCTGCTTATTAGGTGAATTTTTATTCATTATGAATATTAGGTGAATTGTTAGGTGCTCATTAGGTGAATTTTTAATTAGCCAGTTCAGATAACTTAAAATGTTGAGCTAAGATAAGAACATTCATTGTATTAATTATCTATGGCTGGTAAATCTGTACATTACTTATAACAAAAAAAAAATTACTTTAACAAATTATGAATTAGTGGGAATAAGACAACAATAAAGGAAGTTTTTCACTTACAAAGATTACAAAGTATAAAGAAAAAAATATTGAAAAAAAAAATAGTTTATTAGTTTACTACCTTGATCAGAACTGTTTATTTATTAAATCACAAAAGTTTAAGATTGCATTGTTTTAGCACTGAAAAAAAAAAAAAAAAAAAACATGATTTTAACAAGTTTAAAATTAGTTAGATGTTTCTTTTTGTATTTGTATTTTCTTTCCTTATTCTTCAGATAGATAGACCATATAAACAACTTTGCAAGAGAGCTAGGGAGAGGGAGAAGAATGGAGAGAGACTCCTTAGTGCATTTCAGGGCAAGAACTTAATTTAGAGACACTAACTTTTTGAGGGAGCATTGGTGTCTTCATTGGCTACAGAAAGACCTCAAGCTGAGTAAACAGTTTATTTAGTGAGCTAAATCAGTTGCTGAAATTTATGTAAATAGTTTTTAGGCAGCTGTAAGTAACTTAATTTTCTCTATACCAGGTCTATATATATATAGTCTATATAAATGCACCTTTCTACCTCTATTTACTACACCATATATAGAGATTTCCTTTTCTTATTACTTAAATAACTGTCTATTGCTGCACTATATAGCCAGAGGAATGAACAGAATGGCACTATGTCAGAAGTACAGGTTTTATTTAATTTATATTCATGTTTCAGTTCATTTCTTACTAAATGTTATATTAATGTTAAGCAGCTTTAGGCTGCTTGAAAATTTAAAAAGCAAACAGACAAATAAAAACAGATTTAAAATAATCAAGGTTATACTGTATAATAATAATCAGAGAATCAAAGAGTGCAATAGCTAACTATCTGAGAAGACTACCATATGCTACACTTTTTCAAAGCACAAAATAATTTTTAGCATATAAAAATAAAGTGAATATTTGCATCAAATTTCCAGTTAATTTAATTTAACTTTTTTTTTTTTTTTAAATATATAATTTGCTTGAGAACAGATTTGAAGAGCTCATTTCATACTGTAATCTGTTTGAAAAATTGTCTTTGTGAAATTAATCTATAAGAAGCCTAGGAAAAATTAATATAAAATGTGCTATTTAGACTTCATGCTTTTTCAAACTCTCTGATTAACAATTTCATTTACAATGGGTAGCATATTCCTTCTCATTTTACTTAATCAAAAAACTACTAAAAAATCACATGATATATGCAGCATTCAGGTTTCAGCAAAGAACAAATATTTAGTGAAAACCATCTTTCTGGTAGTGATCCAGTTATGTAATATCCATTATATATGAAAAGAATATTACATCGTATCATGTTCCTAGGAGAGTAAAAATATATTTGCTATTTCAATAAATATTTATAGGGTAAAAATGTCTGTTTTATTATTTTAAATGAATGATTTTTGTAATGTTTTCTCATATAAGTTTGAGATAATTAGGTCTTTTTACCCCTTGATTTTAAGTGTAGACAGAGATTTTCTTTAAGTATGTGTATTAAAAAAATTAAAATAATGTTTAAAAGTCTAAATGAACTTCCAACAATATATTACTATATTTTTTATGTATTTTATTTTATTATAAATATATTTTAAATTTATTTTAAATAATATTTAAATAAAATTATAATGAATATAAATTGATAAATTAATATAACTTAACATGATGTATTATATAATATATTAATATAAAATATTAAACTAATAAATTAAAATATGGATAAATAATAAATTTATAATGATGTTTAAATAAAAATAAATTATTTTTAATTTCTTCAATTTATTTATTTTATTTATTTTTTTTGGTTGTTCAAAGATTTATGAAGTCCACTTAAAATTTCACATGGTATATTCACACCTACTAAGTTACTACTAGCCCTCTCAATATTTTTTCTGTCTGAATCTTTTCAAACATTACACAGAACACTGACCCTAACAGGAGCTCGTTATATATATTCCTTGCAGATAAACTAATACTAAAAAAAAAAGACAGTGAAAAAAAAAATAAATCTTTCCAATCTGTGAACTCCTACATCTGTGGCTGTATTTGTTGTCTGTGGACAGACTATTTGTCTCCAAATGGAGGCTTTCTTTCTTTAAAAGTAAATAAATAAATAAATAACTACCGGAATCAGAATTTATGAATACTGTTTTACATTTAGTTCAGATTGTCAATATTAGAAGAAACAGTTCTTTGTGCTTAGTGATATAAACTAGTAGACTATAACATTAGGAAAATAGTATTTAATTGATTCCCTGTGAATAGATGTTGTAAAACAATATGAAGTCATGACTAAATTGTGGTTGACACTTCCTTTCTTAAACTTTTAACTTTGCAATTATTCTTATCATTATTATTATTTTGTATTATTATTCTGAATGGGCTTTACAAAGTCATGACTACCCATTCCACCTGCAGCAAATATCTTCCCTTTTAAGAAGCAGGTACAACCCAGTTCTGTATTGTTGTGAGCTGTCACTTTGAAACATAGTAAGTATCAAACACTTCATGGAAACAAGTGAAGGACAAATCAGGCTGGATTTCAAGATTGAATTTAAAGAAAACACACAGAAATATTTAGAACTATAATTAATCTGTAAATTAATCTGTAAACCTTTTCCTGATGAGATAAAGAAATATGAAGGCCCAATGAGGAGTCCCCACACACTGGTTGTTTCTCTGGATGGAGGATGATTTTATAAAAATATCTCACTATACATAGTTTAGGAACTTTACTGAAGGCTTTTTGGGAGAAGCCCAGGAGGTTCTTGTTACTCTGTTATTCTGAGAAGGAGAAGAATTAGAAGAAGAACTGGAAGAAGAATTGGAAAAAGAATTAGAAGAAGAAGAAAACCGTATTTACTAGGCTCCTAAAGGTTGGATTTATTTGTTTATTTATTTATTTATTTATTTATTTATTTATTTTGGTGCAGATATCATGGAATCAGTTTTGTCACGTTCAGAGAAGACAGTGGAGACATTTTTATTATTATTTATTATTTATTTATTATTTTATATAAGACCTTACAGTTCATTGAGAACAATTTTTAATGTATACCTAATTACGGATGATTAGAATATGGATTATTCACCATAGGAAAGGTTTAGTTTTAGATGTGGACCCTACAGTTATCTCTTCAGCAAATCCTGAAAGTAGCGTATAGTGGCCTATATATCTTAGCAAGTTCATCATCCACAAATGAAGGCTGGTACAGAGCAGTTACAAACTCTCCCTAGTCACCTGTAGACCTGCATAACCACCATGGACTTGTTCAGTGACTCTTGTCTGATTCTGTTTAACACTGCTGGAACTGCTGTTTTTCCTACTTGAGTACAGTAAGAGATCCCACATGGGGGAGGCCACTGTCCCTGCCTTGCTGTCACAGCTGGTTGACAGATGATTTGCCCCTGAGGAGCAGCACGTCCTTGCTGAAATCTCATATGTAGATCAATTTCGAGTAAAGACTAGCAGAGGTTTGGTGTTTAAAGTCTACAAAGATATTTTCTCAAAAAAAATAAAAAGGAAACAAACACACAAACAAAAACCTTTAACTACTGAATCTGTAGAGTGGGAACAGAAAGACAAGTAGAATGCATACTCGTATAAGTCAGTTCAATAGCAACAGTCCAAATCAGTCAAATTTCAGGACAGAAAGCAAGACATGAATATTGCTACTAGAATATATTTTTGTCTATTAATATCAGCTAAAAGTATGTGATTCTCAGATTTTTCTGTGGTCCTGTAATGTATCTGACTTGTGGGATTTATTATTATAATATATTTATTTTTAAAGTACATGGTCAGAGTACAGAGTCATTTTCTTCTCATAAAATTTTGTTACTAACTAAAAAGCAAACAAACAAAAAAGCAAGCAAATGAAACTCTACTTTCCAAAAACAATTCAAAAGCTGTCTGGAAATGGTACTTGGGCAATCTCCTCAGAGTGACCCTTCGTGAGCAAGGGGAATTGGACCATATGATCTCTAGGTGCCCCTTCCAACCTCAATCATTCTGTGATTCTTTGATTTTGTGAACCTTACTCATGATTTATGTATATGTACATGTACATACATACACTGACAAGAGCAACAACAAGATAAATATTTATATATTAAATATTAGATTACATTAATAAATGTAATTTATTAATTACATTTAAAAATAAATACTAATTACATTTAAAAATAGAGGATGAAGTTGGAGAGGGTAGTGTAATGGTGGAAACTGTGAACATCCATATTTGTGAATTAAAAAAGTACAACACATGATTAGATGAGGAGATTGCTATAAAGCTAACCAGCTTATTCAGAAGAACATCTTTGTACACAAATAGTTAGTAATGCGAGGTTACTGCTTCAAAAGAAAAGAAAGATAAAATTTATGGCCAGTACTCTGCTATACACTTAAAATTGAGAAACATATTTTGTGTTGTTTGTAAAGGTTTAATCACAAATGTTCAATACACATCCTGGCCTCTTGGGCTCTACATAATAAGTGTGGAGCTGGGGTTTCTTTGGACTCCTTAATTTCTTTGGTAGCAAACAAAAGGATCAATCAGTCTATATTTCATTATTTTTCAATAGATTCCCAAAAGCAATGTAACAGACACTACTAGATGCACTCTGCCATAATCTTTATTGATGCTATCTACAGATGATGTGAAATACCCATGGAGGTATTTAACCAGTGAGAAAAATGAGAGGATGACTATACCTACATACATAAGATTATCCTCAGTCCGTCTTTAAGCATCATTTGCTTGAGGAAATGGAAGAGAAATGAAAGAAGAATTGGAAAATACATGTCCATCACTAATAGAAAATTTTCTTATTTTTCTAATTTCTCCAAAAGGCCAGTTATACATACATATATAAACATAATGTTTTAGCAATCTGGAAAGCATATTCCAGAAAATAGTAAAATACACTGCAGTATTTTAATACTGAGTCTCAATATAGAAATGAGAAAATCGAAAAAAAAAATCATACACAAATAAAGGTGTGTGTGTGTGTTTTAGTTTGTTTATTTGTTTGCTATCTTCTTCTTGGAAGTCATGTCTAAAGATCATAATCTATTTAAAAGGGGCCTGTAGAGTCATCAGAAGAATTATTTTGGAACCTACACCTTAGTGCAATAGATTAAACACAGAATAATCTATTACAGAAATATTATGTATATGTCCATAAATCCTAGATTTTTGTTTGTTCACTAGCCTGTGTAATATTAATGCAAAGCACTTCTTTGGTACCTTTCACTTTTGGACTTTGAAGTATTTTATGGACATAAAGAAATTCTCACTACTGTAACTCAGTGCCAGAAATCATCTTCACATCTGTTAAGTATGATTCCTTTCTATCTGGTAAAGCAGAAATGCTTTTAAAGACAGTGTAAGTGTACAGATACATGAAAAAGTAAGTTTTGTTTTTCTTTCATGCTACCATCTGTACCTGCTTAGAAAAAGAACATCACACAGCTTGTGGTTTTCCAAACAGACTTTATTTTATTTTATTTTATTTTTGCTACAGTGCATCTAGTATTATGTTTATTATTTTAATTTTGTCTAGTGCTTAGATGATACCAGCAAACATTTTCAGAAGATCTAATTTATGTTTTTCTCAGAAAAGCGGTGCTTTTCTATTCAGACTTGGAGAAGGCATCTCTTTTTGCCTTGGGTTCCTATGAACTTCAGATTACCCTTTATTTCAGCAGTGATGCACACTTCTATCAAAGAAAAAGACAAATGTGCAAGTACACACAAACACACAGAAAATCCTATAAAAAAGAAATTATGACAGAAAAAATTTATAATCACTGGATTTTAGTAGAGATATCACCAAGTATAAAACAGAAAAAAATAAGAATTTGGGATATGAAGAGATTTGGGCCCATGTTTCAATGTTTCTATGGTTCAATAAAATTTCGTAACAAGCATTTTCTATAAAGTTCTCCCTAGGGTTTGTTCTTGGTCTCTTTTAGTGAGACACATCCCGTCTACTTAAGCAAGGGATTTCTTACATATAAGGTGCTCTGATGTATTAGGCTGACTATTAGAGAAACAAAAACTATTGTAGACGTGGCCATGGGAGGAAGGTGTGTGGCGATGGATTCTATTACAATTATTTCAGTTAATAATTTTGCTAACATTTAGAAAATACTGGGAAAAAAAAATGGATTCACTAAAAATTATATAAATATGTTGAGCTCAACAGGGTGGCACAGTCTTGCTGTGAGTAGAATTAGGTCTTGTTATTACCATGCCTCATAAAAGATAAAATATACTATTCATAACATAGTGCTGTTGAAGCTGATTAGCAATGTCTACATTATAAGAATTAAGACTAGGATTTTTAAAATATCAAAAAAATAAGACTTCCACGGGGGAAAAAAAAAAATGGATAGAGGAAAACAAATTCCTTGATCAGTTTTCATATACTAATTGTTTGTAGGCATTTGTTGGTACTGTCTTTGCTTGAATATGTAATCACATGGCAGAAAACTGGCACCAGAACTTTAACCCTGGACATGGGGAGAGCGGAATTCGTGCTGCCTAGGGAACTAGTTAGTAACACCACCTGGGAGACTGCTTTTGAAGGTACTGGAGTTCATCAGTGCTGGTCAGTTGTTAAGTACCACCTGTTAGGAGCATAGGAACAGACAATTCCAAAATATCACAAGTCAAGCAGGAAGATAAGGTTGGCTTGTCTGAGCAGGGATCTTCTTCTAGAGATTAAGTGGGAAAATAAAGTATATAGCCACTGGAAGTGAGGTCAGGCAACATGAGAGGACTACAGAGATGTCATTCAGCACTTTAGAGAGAGAATTGGTGTAGCCAAAGCTCAGTTAGAATTGAAACTGGCCATTATTGTGGGGGACAACAAAAAGATCTTTTTTTAATAGGTTAACATCAAAAGGAGGACCAGAGATAACAATAGTCTGTTAACTGATGAGGATGGTCACTTCACAAATAGAGACACAGACAAAGCAGAGATGTTAATGCCTTATTGGCTTTTGTCTTCAACACTGACAGTGGGCCCTGGAACCCCAAGAGCCCTGAGTTGGAGGGCCATGACTGTGGGAATCATAAAATCCCAGCCGACTCCAAGCATGTGTATGACTTGCTGCTCCAGCTGGATACACGTCTATGAGGCCCAGTGGAATTCATCCCAGGGTACTGAAGAGCTGGCTGATGGCATTGTGAGACCTCTCTCAATTACTTTTCAACAGCCTTGGGAATGTGGAGAGTTCCCAGATGACTGGAAGTTGGTAAACATCGTTCCAATTTTCAAGAAGGGCAAAAAAGAAGACCCTAGTAATTACAGGTCTGTCAGTCTTCCTGCTCCTTGATTTTAGTGCCTGTTGAAATTATGGAGATTATTTTAGGATTTATTGAAAAACAACCGAAAGACAACACATGCATTGGTCACAGCCAACATGGGTTCACAAGGAGAAGGTCCTATTTAATGAACGTAATTTCCTTTTATGCTAAAATTATCCACCTAGTTGACAAAGGAAAGCCAGTTAATGTAATCTTTTTGGATTTCTGTAAAGCTCTACATACTGTTTCTCACAGTATCTTTCCGGACAAAGAGTTTAGCATACAGCTAGATAAATGCATATTACAATGGCTGAACAATTGGCTGACGAGTCTAGCTGAAAAGATGATAGTAAATGGGGTTACATCAGGCTGGCAGACAGTCACTTTTTAGCTGCCACAGTATAAGAGCATAAAACTATTAGAGAGTTTCCAAAGGAGGGTTACAAAGATGGTGAAGGGTCTAGAGGGGAAAACATGAGGAGTGGCTGAGGTCACTTGGTTTGTTCAGCCTAGAGAAGAAGAGACTATGGGAAGGCCTTATGGCAGCCTGCAGTTCTCCCACGAAGGGAGCAGAGGGGCAGGTGCTGAGCTCTGCTCTCTGGGGACAGTGACAGGACCTGAGGGAACGGCTTGGAGCTGGGACAGGGGAGGGTCAGGCCGGATGTTAGGGAAAGGTTCTGCACCCAGAGGGTGGTTGGGCACTGGGACAGGCTCCTTAGGGAAGTGATCACAGCACCAAGACTGTTGGAGTTCAAGAATCATTTGGACAACACTCAGAGACATATGCCTAGATTTTTGAGTGGTCCTGTGTGGAGCCAGGTTTGGACTTGATGATCCTTGTGAGTCCCTTCCAGCTCAGGATACTCTGATTCTATGATCACCTTATTCAGAATAATACAAGTGTCATCACACCTGTCTGACTTCTATTACAATGTATTTTCAGATTATAATGATTGAAAATGTAGTTAATAACCTATCAGTAAATTCAGTAATTATTTTGATGATTCCTGCTTAACAATGAAACTGCATTGTTGAAAAGGAAGTTCTGGGCACAATGCAAAGATAATAACTGAAGAGTGATTCTGTGGGATATTTACTAAATACCCAAATACCAACATTTGGATACCAATACATCCAAATACCCAAATGGATATGTAATGCAATACAAGACACAAAATACCCAATATTACCCAAGCTGTGAAAATTAATATTTGAACTTTAGGTTACTGCAGACAGTTAATTTACAAAAATTCATCAAATGAATTATATTTTTTTTCAGTAATTAATAAGTTCTTTCTTATGTGCTCTGTAATGCATTTGATTTCATTAAATGCTCTTGTATAAATTTTAACTTAGAAACTATTACATCTTACTGTATTTCCTGCTAAAATCATTCTCTCTTTTCCCCTCCTTCTCTTTGTTTCTCATTGATTTTATGTTACATTTAAAACAAGTATTTTTGCACTCAATCTCTAAAGCAAAGTAAGGTGGGACATTTGTATTGGTTTTCGATTTGGAAGCAATGAAGGCTTGATTAAGACAATTTATACTAAGGAAATTTTGAAGTAAATGCCTAGTTACAGGAACTGAGTGTGAGCTCATTTAGCATTTAAAGAATCATGGACTGGTATAGGTTGGAAGGAACCTTAAAGATCATCACATTCTAGTTCCCTATCCCAGTTCTGTGTCACCATTAAACTTGCTGAGAGTGTACACTGCCCCATCATCCATATCATTAATGAAGATGTTAAACAGGACTGGAACAGTACTGCCAGTTACTGGGCTCTGACTAGACTTTGCTCCATTGATCACCATGCGCTGGGCCCAGCTGTATAGCTTGCTTTCAATCCACCTCACTCTCTACTCATCCAGTCCATACATGAACAAGTCATCTACAGGGTTCTTATCTTGTCCGTTAGGTTCTTGTATAGAAGGGGGACAGAGTCAAAAGTCTTCCTGGAGTCACAATAGAAAATATCCACTGTTTTCACCTTTCCTACCACCCCCCCAATGTATCATGGAATTTTATCAAGTTGGTCAAGCATGGCTGTTCCTTGATGAATACATGCTGACTTCACCTGATGATTTTCTTGTACTTCATGTGCCTGCAAATGGTTTTCCAAATTTAGCTGCTCCATCAAATCACCAAAGACTGAGGTGAGGTAAATTCAGCTGTGTTGGGGGGCAACCTTGACTGGTTGTTAGATTGCCACCAGGCCACTCTCTCAATTCACTTCCTCAACAGCACAGTGGGAGAAAAAAAGAAGAAAAACCTTGTGAGTCACAACAAAGGCAGGGAGATCATTCACCCAATTCTGTCATGGGCAAAACAGACTTGACTTGGGAAGATTAATTTAATTTATTGCCAATTAATTAACACAGGACAGTTGGAACTAAAAGAACATACTTTTCACCATTCCCCTTCTTTCCAGGCTCAGCTACCTCCACCCAAACCCCTCTAGCAGAACAGGGAGATGCCAAATGGCACATGCAGTCACTTCAAAACACTTTTCAGTCCCTTTTCTTCACACTCTTCCCTCACTTCAGCATGGGAATCCTTCCGCAGGATGCAGTCCTTCATGAACAGGACTGTTAGTTCTGCTGAAATAGTATGAGAATTTCTCAGTGGTCTTCAAGGCCAAGTTGGATGGGGCTTTGGGCAACATGACATAGTGAAAGGTGTCCCTGCTCATGGTGTGTATGTGTGTGTGATGGATAATCTTTAAGGTCTCTTCTAACACAAACCATTCGGTGATTCTACAATTTTCCAGACAACTGAAATGGGAGATACATTAAAATATAGATGAAGATAAGGAGGAGCTCTTACATGATCCGTTCAAGTTATAAAGCAATAGTACTTCCTGAATTTTAAGTTTAAACATATTCCTTTCAGTTCAGGTTCACTTTTGCATACTAACATTTTTCATATGATGTACCAGTTTTAAAGAGTGTGTATGCTTTAAAATAGCTAAATAATTGCAGTGCAAAAATTATTACAGCAGTTTTTGTACTTTCCCTAATTATCACTTCTGGACTAAATTCATAAAAAATGACTTTCATATATTATTAATGTAACTCCTTTAATAGCATTCATACATAAGTAATTATAAATTTTAAATTTTATTCATTAAATTGAAAAGGTTGAGAGAATTGCTGACATTCAAAGGAGTTTCAGAAGACTATTTTTAGCAGCTGATTAGGCAAAAAATGAATATCAAGCCTATACAAAATTACTTGTATTTAATTGTTATGTTTATTTCTTGAGATACCTTCAGCATAAAATGTGTATAAAGCTATCTTTTTTCTTATTAAGAGATCTTCTTTTACAAAACTCCTTACTGTAGAGCTAGGATAGGTAATAGTTTTATTTGGGGGGCTGAAAATTTCTATATTTTTTGTATTTTTTCCTACTGATTAGTTACATATAATATTAGAGATCCTAACCACAAGAGGCTGAAGAAGCAAAAATCATACTTAAGGACAAAATGATGAAAGCATTGGATCGTTATAATTCTCCAATAAAATATCAGCTAAATCTCTGACTCATAAAAGTATTTAACACAGAACTAGTTTCCCTGGGTTTAGTTCCAAGGAGTAAACAGAGAAGGCAGATCCATAGGGCAGTAGACTTCTTCCTTTATTAATGTCAGAGGAGATGGTGATTATCCTTTCTGTCAAAGCCCCTTACCTCTAATCTGACCATCTGCTTTTTTATTGCCCCCCCGCCCCCAGGTCACAGACTTAGTTGTGTGGTATACAAAACAACATTCCTTCTTGTCCCTTTGCCACCAACAACAGCAGCCATAGCTGTCAAGAATCCATCACTTTTGACTTGTTCTGCTTTTTTCCATCTTTCTTGTAGCTGATGCATGCCATGAGATTTCTGTTTGTTCTTCCAGGAATAAGAAGGAGGACTTTTTTTTAGGAAAAATATAAAAAAGAGGTGGGGGGTGGGCTGGAACTATGTTATAGATAGTCTTGGGATACAAGTTAAGTGAAAAGAGAAAAAGCAGAACAAGGGCCCCTCCCAGAGGTTGACATCCCCATTTCTTGCTCCCTGCATCCTATTGTCTTATGCTGTTGTCCTACTCCAATTACCCTCCTGGAAATCTTGAAAGCCTGTCTTCAGCTTCCTGAAACATAGACTGTACAGCTGTCCTAATCTTATTACATAATACCCTTTGGTGACATGTTCAGTGAATGCACTTCTGTCACAGTAACATTTAACATTTGTGTGGTCTCACCTTGAATACTGTGTACAGTTCAGAGCTCCACAATATGGAAAGGATTTTAAGATACTCATTTGTATTCAGAGGAGCCAAATGAAGCTGGTAAAAGGTCTGGAAGGCATGTCCAGAAGAGGCTGAGAATACTTTAGTTATCTAGTTTAAAGAAGAAAAGGCTGAGAGGTGAAATTGCTTTCTATGAATTCCTGAGGAGGGGAAGTGGAGAGCACCAGTTCCTTTTCTCTGGTAACTGATGATCGGATGCAAAGGAACAGCGCAAAGCTGCACCAGAAGAGGTTCAGGCTGGATTTTAAGAAAAATGTCTTTACTATGATGGTGGTCAAACACCGGAATGGTCTTCCTAGAAAGGTGGTTAATGCCTGTCAGTGTTCAAGGGACAGCTGGATAATGCCCTCAACAATATACTTTAACTTTCAGTTAGCCCTGAAGTGGTCAGGCAGTTAGACTAAAATGTTCCCTTCCAACTGAACTATTCTATTTGATTTGATTTGATTTGATTCGATTCTAAATACTTTCAATTCACAGACTGTGAATCTTTCTCAGACAATGATATCAAACCAAATTTTATACCCTGGAACTATTCTTATTCTCTCTTATTTGCATTATTCATAGACTTCAGCAAAAGTTACTGGATACTTTAGCACATACTTAAATAAAACTAAATATTTACATAAAAAATTGCTTAAACTGGTGTTTTAACTAAATATCTGTTAACTAGATAACATTAATTAAATACTCTTCTGCTGAAGATCAGCCTAAGACTGAAGATTTGTCAAGGGAAAACTCCCATGAACTTCAGAGGAGTTTCTCTGTATTGTAAATGAACTTAGTACTTGACTTTGATGAAGGATTACAAAGATGTCAGAGAAATAGATGAAATACCGTGTCTGAAAAAGTCAGAGAAATAAATGCATGATGAACGAAATTCTGATTTCATTGCAGTCAAAGACAAAATTCCTATAAAATGTGATAGGGCAAGGATTTCATGCCACATCTTTAAACTCATTGACCTGGATAAATTTTCAAATATCTGACTCCTCTCTTCTTTCTCGTGCTAAATACATCTTTATAAAGTATATACTTTATAAATACACCTATTGAAGTCAATAGCACCATTTGAAGTATGGCATTAGTTGGCATGAATAAAGATAACTGAAATGTACATGTATCTGTTTTTACTAACAAACATGTTTTTAGCTGTCAGGTATATAGCTAGAGAAATTTACAACAGATAGAGATTTGTGGGTTTTGTTGTTGTGGTGGTTCTTGGTGGTGGTGGTAGTTGGTTGGTTAGTTGTTTTTAAGTGGAAATGTTTTTTCTTTTTTTCCTGAAATTAATTAAAAAGAAAATCAATCTCTACTTTCATTATTCACAGCCTTATTATTCACAATTTTGCATTTTTTTCTACTCCACAAAAAAAAAAAAAAGTTATTTTTTCCATAGAAATTGTTACACACCTGCATTTTTGAGAACACATCTTTAATTTGTAGCATATTCTCTAACAGAGCTTGATTTGTTGAATTTGATGGATATATTATCATTGTTCCTATATGAATCACAGAATCACAGAATCGTCTAGTTTGGAAGAGACCTCCTAGATCACCTAGTCCAACCTCTGATCTAACACTAAACCATATCACTAAGCTCTACATCTAAACGTCTTTTAAAGACCTCCAGGTATGGTGACTCATCCACTTCCCTGGGCAGCCCATTCCAAATGAACTTTCATTTCTAAGAACTAAAAGAGTATTATGATAATATATATATAAATATATATATATAAAAAAATCACTGATCATAATTTATTTTAAAACAGTTAAGTTCTTTTAGTTTGGAAAAGAGAAGAAAGAAAAGATTAAGATGTTTTGTCCAGATCAGTGAGTCCAAAGACGTGATGTGAAATCCTTACCCCCTTGCAAGAATGCAAGACTTCTACAAAACTAGAATTTTGTCCACTATATGTAGACTTCTCTGACTTTTTCAGACAGACTTTTCCTCTGTCTCTCTGACACTTTCTCTTGGAGAGTGGTGAATCACTGGAACAGGTTTCCCAGAGAAGTTGTAGATGCCCTATGCCAGGAAGTGTTCAAGACCAGGTTGGACAAGGCAATGTGATCTGGCGGGTGGCATCCCTGCTCATGGCAGGGAACTAGATGATCTTTAAAGTCCCTTCCAATCTAAACCATTCTATCATTCTATGATATCTGAAATCTTTTATCAAAGACAAATACTATATATTAGATAATAACTTATATGCTAGGATATATGTATATGAATACTTTTTTTTTTTTTTAAGTATGTTAAAAATATTTAGAAAAAAAAATTATATATATAATATACAAAAACTCATAAAAGAATCTTCTATCAGGACAAACATCCTTGTAAAATAAATAAATATATATATATATATTTGGAGCTACTTGATCTGTTAATAAGTTTCATGTACTTCATCAACATTTTGGACAATGTTTCATGCATTTCAGTATATCTGGACTGTTAAGTTACATCCACAACATAGATCCTTACTTCAAACATAAACTTGTGTGATGGTATACTCCCCCCACATGCTTCTCACCTTGAGTCTGGCTGCTACCTTCCTTGAACACTGGTTGTTGCACCAAAGGCCTTGATCAGGCAGATAATGACCACATTATTGGCTCAGATGGGGTTCTGGGGAAACTGACAGACAGGTATCTTGTTCAGCAGCTGATCCATATCTTTGGTTATATGCATATAACTCTTAGACATAAACCATTGACCAAGTCTGGGACTAGGAATGTCGCACCTAGAATCATAGAATCATATAATGGTTTGGGTTGGAAGGGACCTTGAAGATCCTGGGAATGACAAGGTCGAGTCCCTTTGGGTTAGGATCGGCAGGGACAACAAGGCTAGTGTCCTGATCGGGGTCTGTTATAGACTGCCGAACCAGGATGAGGAGACGGATGAGGAATTCTACAGGCAACTGACAGAAGTTGCGAAATCTTCAGCGCTTGTACTCGTGGGGGACTTCAACTTCCCTGACATATCCTGGAAGCACAACACAGCCCAGAGAAAGCAATCTAGGAGGTTTCTGGAGAGTGTGGAAGATAGCTTCCTGACGCAGCTGGTTAGTGAACCTACCAGGGGTGGCGCCCTCCTAGACCTTCTCTTCACAAACAGAGAAGGAGTGGTGGAGGATGTGATTGTCGGGAGCTGTCTTGGGCAGAGTGACCACGAAATGGTGGAGGTCACTATTCTTGGTGAGGCCAGGATGGGGACCAGTAAAACTGCTGTATTGGGCTTCCGGAGGGCTGACTTTGTGCTGCTCAGGACACTAGTTGGTAGAGTCCCTTGGGAGGCAGTTCTGAAGGGCAGAGGAGTCCAGGAAGGCTGGGCGCTCTTCAAGAGGGAAATCTTAATGGCACAGGAACGGTCTGTCCCCACATGCCCAAAGACGAGCTGGCGGGGAAGAAGACCTGCCTGGCTCAACAGAGAATTGTGGCTTGATCTTAGGAGAAAAAAGAGGGTTTATAAGCTTTGGAAAAGTGGGCAGGCCACTAGGGAGGACTATAAGGATGTTGCAAGGCTGTGTAGGGACAAAATTAGGAAGGCCAAAGCTCATCTGGAGCTCAATCTGGCTACTGCCATTAAAGACAACAAAAAACGTTTCCATAAATACATCAACACAAAAAGGAGGACTAAGGAGAATCTCCATCCTTTACTGGATGCGGGGGGAAACTTAGTTACAAAAAATGAGGATAAGGCGGAGGTGCTTAATGCCTTTTTCACCTCAGTCTTTAGCGGCAATACTCGTTGTTCTCTGGATACCCAATACCCCGAGCTGGTGGAAGGGGATGGGGAGCAGGATGTGGCCCTCACTATCCACGAAGAACTGTTTGGTGACCTGCTACGGCACTTGGATGTGCACAAGTCGATGGGGCCTGATGGGATCCACCCAAGGATACCGAGAGAACTGGCAGAGGAGCTGGCCAAGCCACTATCCATCATTTAACAGCAGTCCTGGCGATCGGGGGAGGTCCCAGTTGACTGGCAGCTAGCAAACGTGATGCCCATCTACAAGAAGGGCCGGAGGGCAGACCTGGGAAACTACAGGCCTGTCAGTTTGACCTCAGTACCAGGGAAGCTCATGGAGCAGATCCTCTTGAGAGTCATCACGCGGCACTTGCAGGGCAAGCAGGCGATCAGGCCCAGTCAGCATGGCTTTATGAAAGGCAGGTCATGCCTGACGAACCTGATCTCCTTCTATGACAAAGTGACGCGCTGGGTGGATGAGGGAAAGGCTGTGGATGTGGTCTGCCTTGACTTCAGCAAGGCTTTTGACACCGTCTCCCACAGCATTCTCCTCAAGAAACTGGCTGCTCTTGACTTGGACTGGTGCACGCTTCGTTGGGTTAGAAACTGGCTGGATAGCCGGGCCCAAAGAGTTGTGGTAAATGGAGTCAAGTCCAGTTGGAGGCCAATCACTAGTGGCGTTCCCCAGGGCTCAGTGCTGGGGCCGGTCCTCTTTAATATCTTCATCGATGATCTGGACGAGGGCATTGAGTGCACCCTCAGTAAGTTTGCAGATGACACCAAGCTATGCGCGTGTGTCGATCTGCTTGAGGGTAGGAAGGCTCTGCAGGGGGATCTGGATAGGCTGCACCGATAGGCTGAGGTCAACTGTATGAAGTTCAACAAGGCCAAGTGCCGGGTCCTGCAACTGGGGTGCAATAACCCCAAGCAGAGCTACAGGCTGGGAGATGAGTGGTTGGAGAGCTGCCAGGCAGAGAAGGACCTGGGACTGATGGTGGATAGTCGGCTGAATATGAGCTAGCAGTGTGCTCAGGTGGCCAAGAAGGCCAACGCCATCCTGGCTTGTATAAGAAGCAGTGTGACCAGCAGGGCTAGGGAGGTGATTGTCCCCTGTACTCAGCTCTGGTGAGGCCGCACCTCGAGTACTGTGTTCAGTTTTGGGCCTCTCGCTACAAGAAGGACATTGAGGTGCTTGAGCGGGTCCAGAGAAGGGCGACAAAGCTGGTGAGGGGCCTGGAGAACAAGTCCTACAAGGAGCGGCTGAGGGAGCTGGGCTTGTTCAGCCTGGAGAAGAGGAGGCTCAGGGGTGACCTTATTGCTCTTTACAGATACCTTAAAGGAGGCTGTAGCGAGGTGGGGGTTGGTCTGTTCTCCCACGTGCCTGGTGACAGGACGAGGGGGGAATGGGCTTAAGTTGCGCCAGGGGAGTTTTAGGTTGGATGTTAGGAAGAACTTCTTTACCGAAAGGGTTGTTAGACATTGGAACAGGCTGCCCAGGGAAGTGGTGGAGTCACCATCCCTGGAAGTCTTTAAAAGACGTTTAGATGTAGAGCTTAGGGAAATGGTTTAGTGGGGACTGTTAGCATTAGGTCAGAGGTTGGACTTGATGATCTTGAGGTCTCTTCCAACCTAGAAATTCTGTGATTCTGTGATCATCTAACTCCAACAACCCTCTCACATGCCACCCACTAAATCAGGTTGGCCAAATCCCCATCCAGCCTGGTCTTGAAGACCTCCACAGATGGAGCACCTGCAACATCCACAACTGAACACCCTCAGGTGGATCCCATCTACCCCCATGGACTTGTGACAGTCTAGGTGAGGCAGAGGTCTCTAACTGTTTCTGTATAAATTATACTGCTCCCCATTCCAGACCAATTCAGGAGGTTGAGTCTATAAGTGGTCTGGCTTGTAAAGAAGGCATTAAGAACCCCAACGTCTTATTTATCTTCAGTAGTCATGTTCCCCCTGCATCCCATAAAGGATGGAGATTTTCCTTGGCCCTCCCCTTACCATTAATATATTTGTAAAAACATTTTTTGTTATCCTTAACCACTGTGGCCAGGTTGAGCTTGTGCTGGGCTTTGGCCTTTCCGATTTTCTCTCTTCATATGCTGGCAACTTTCTTGTACTCTCCTTGAGTTTCCTGTCCCTTCTTCCACTGGATGGAAGCTCTCTTTTTCTCCCTGAGACTCAGCAAAAATTCCCTTTTCAGCCTCACTGGTCTTCTTCCCCTCTGGGTCATCTTACAGCACACAGGGAATGCCTGCATCAGCACCTTCAAGACTTCCTTCTTGAGGAGCATCCAGCCTTCCTGGACTTCTCTGCTCTTCAAGACTGATTCCCAAAAGACCCACTCTACCAGTGTCATGAACAATTCAAAGTCTGCCCTCCAGAAGTCCCAGGTAACCTGACCTGACTGATGCCCCTCCTGACTGCACCAAGACTGGAGAACTCTACCATTTCGTGGGCACACTGCCCCAGACAGCTCATCTGAAAATTTACTGAGGGTGCACACTGTCCCATAATCCAGACCATTAATGAAGATATTAAACAGGACTGGACTCGATATTGACCCCTGGGATACTCTGTCTGCTGCTGGCCTCCCACTAGACTTTGTGCCACTGACCACTACTCTGTAGATCTGGCTGTTTAGTGACTTTTCCATCCATCTCAGTGTCCGATTATCTAGCCCATACCTCAAAAGCTTCCATGTGAGAATTTATGGTGTACAGAACTTAAAACAGGCAAAAATGGAAACAGAGGAAATTTTGTCTGCACATCAGGAAAGAGTTTTTTGCTGAGTAATGGCACAGGTTGCCCAGAGAGTCTGTGGAGTCATTCTCGATGAAGATATTTAAAATTTAACTGGACATTGTCCTAGGTGACCTGCTTTAGGTGGGCCTGTTTGAACAGGAGAGTAATATGGTCTACAGAGGTTCCTTCCAACTCAAGCACTTTGTGAATCAGTTTCTTGGAATATACTAAACTAAATTTCTTCTGAATATGTAGTGGTTTCTTATCTTTCATGCTGTGTATTCTTATATTATGTATATTTCATTAAATATATTACCAATTTAAATATTGAGTAATTTATCATATTTTGTATAGGATAATAAACCTTAATCTTCAAGGATTCTTTTGTTACCTTTACCATGAAATACAATTACATATAGTTTGGGAACTATTTTTCAGTTTCTTATGTGAGAGGCTACCACTTCTCTGTTGCTTTTGTTCCAGTTCTGGAAGTTGTGTACTACATTTTCTTCAACAAGTAACATTCTTTTCTTCAACAAGTAATATCAAATTTACTTTCTTTCAAATTCATACAGAAACAAACCAAATATATATATATAAATACATTTTCTATATGAGCATTAAAGATAAGAAAATCTTTAAAGAAAGCATTAATAGGTTTAAAGGTAGGCAAGAAGAAAAGAGAAATATTACAACAACAAAAAAAGCTCTCTTTTTCATTAGAAAATTTTGTGACATATAAATACTACATAGCAATAAATATCTGCTTTAACTGCATGAGTGCATATAGACGTAACACAGATGCAATTTCTCACCAGAAGTCCCAGCACAAAAATTGTCAGAATTTAACTCATCTCACTGAAACTGTCACCAGTATAGAAAATCCAGGCTGAAATATATATGTGATCACTATATATATGTGTTAATGGTTAAAGAAAATATTTACATGTGTAGGTTTATTCATAGAACCTGTATTTTAGACATGTGCCTAAAGATGAACCCACTATCACTTTGAAGATGCATCCTAGAGGAAGCTGCATCTTACAAAAGCCAGAGTTGGTTGTACTGAGTGTTTGGCAAGGCTGTGGCAGGGAGAAAAGGAAAAAAAAAAAAAAAAAAGGAAAAGGGAAAGGGAAAGGGAAAGGGAAAGGGAAAGGGAAAGGGAAAGGGAAAGGGAAAGGGAAAGGGAAAGGG
The DNA here is from genome assembly GCF_009819795.1 of Aythya fuligula. NCBI lineage: Eukaryota > Metazoa > Chordata > Aves > Anseriformes > Anatidae > Aythya > Aythya fuligula. The sequence goes on from NC_045559.1 coordinate 19,040,257, forward strand.
AAAGGGAAAGGGAAAGGGAAAGGGAAAGGGAAAGGGAAAGGGAAAGGGAAAGGGAAAGGGAAAGGGAAAGGGAAAGGGAAAGGGAAAGAGAAAAAGAAAAAGAAAAAGAAAAAGAAAAAGAAAAAGAAAAAGAAAAAGAAAAAGAAAAAGAAAAAGAAAAAATAATGCAATAATAATAATAATAATAATAATAATAATAATAATTGCACTTTCCAGACCCTAAATAGATATGTTTTTGGGGAATTAGAAAAATATTTAAACACAATACTGTGAGTATTACTGTCAAAAAATGGTATTTGCTGGTGTGTTTGGAAAGGGTCAAAGCAATGTTTTGTCTCTATTTCAGATGTTAGAAATGACAGTGTTACCAACCTGATACAGAAATAACACTCAGCAGAGCTCAATGAAGAGCTAGTTGTTTGTTTTTTGGTTGGAAACTTTGTACAAACATTTTATTTATTTTATTTTTTTGCATTTCCAGAGAAGTTCTCCTTCTACATTCAGGCATATTTCCAAATATATGCCTTGAAATAGTAAAACATTGTGGCTAGATGAATATATCTCTGCCTGTCCTTCAAATGATATGGTCCACAGATCTGTTACAAAGAATGCTTTAGCTTGCTTGCAAACTTTAGCAGAACTAGACCTGCCAATCAGCTGTCACAAAGCACATCCTGAAAAGCAGAACAATTCAAATCTACCTTCTTAAATTACAGATTTTTCCAATATATGCTTAGGAAAATGCATGATAACTGCTTCTATTCTAGAGAACAGCAAATTCCATCTAAATGTGTTTATAAATCTAAATATTTGAATAATGTTTCTATTTTTATGGTGGGTAAACTACTTATAACGAGCATGCCACACCTGTAGTTATTCTTACTTAAAGTGAAAGAAATGCTTCAGTAAGCACACCTGTATTATCCTTTATGATAAAATCCACAGACACATTCCAGTGAAATCTTTATGACAATGATGTCATGTCTTTATGCGGAGACAATCTTAAAATATAGGCATCTAGATTACTTAAGTAGCATAAATCTCCTCTACTTTCTCATGAGCACTAATGTATGTGGAAGAATTCTGTTAAAGGACAATAAACAGAATAGGTTAAGATCAGAAGATCAATATATAGATACTGCTGAATTAATAGATATTTGCTAGCTCTCAAAAGAGGGCATGTAATTACTTTGCTTTAAAGAATGACTTGAAAGTTCAACTGAAGGAGAAACTGAATGTGCTTATGTAGGCAATGTTGTGATACTTGTTAGGGACTACCTGTCTGAATTAAAAGTACAGTATCCATTCTAACTAAAATGGCTCCCAAGTCCCAGTTTAAATAAATAGACAAAGGTTACATTTATACCTGTGTATGTAGTAATATACAATTCTCTGTCCTTAAGACCTGCTGGCACAGTACAACTTATGCTCATTCATCCAAATTTTCTTACCTTATAGAGATGTGTAAATAATGCATTCAACCTAATAGGAATGATCTCTGAACTGCACAATTTTCCTTTTTTTTTTTTTTTTTTCTTTTTTTTTTTTTTTTTTTTTTTTCTGTGAAATGTCTAGGAGACAGCTAGATGGCCAAAGTAAAAGTCATAACTATGACCAAGACAAGAACTAAACAGTGTGAATGAACACACTCCAGCACTTCATCATCCTTAATTTACATTAAAATATATATATCACACACACACAAACACACACACACAGATCTATTAGGATGCCTGTCTTAGGTATGGATACCAATACATTCTGTAGGGATTTCATAAGGTTTGGAAAGTATTTATTCCCAAGATACATTTGGTTGTAAGAACTGTCTATTAATTTCTTTCCTATTCTGGAAACAGAGAATTTTTTTATTTTTTTTTTGGACACTTCTGTGTAACAAAAATGATGTCCTCCTGGAGAAGCTCAAGTTCATTTCTTCATTGATTTAACAATATTCTGCTTGAGCCGGTGGGATATGTTCTTCATAATGATTTGTCTTTGGGGTTCAGCAAAGTCAGAAATTACCACATATATACATACAGGAATAGTATAAGCCTTTGTGATGCTTGGACAGATAAAGCTCTAGTGTTAAGTTAATAAAGCTTGAAAAAAATAGCTTTTGGAGTTAGTAAGACAGACAGTCTGACTTTCTACTCTTTCATATTGTCCAGCTATTCTGGTACAGTCAGATCCTGCCCTGAAGGATAAACAAATATTTTATAGACAGTGCTGTGTCTTAATGAAAATGGGAGATGGAATATTGCAGCTCCCCAGACTGGTTCTAGACTCATGTCTCTTGCTTCTCTCCTGGACCTAACATGGAAGGTTATGCAGAGGAGGTATCAACTGGAATTCTCTCTAACCATTTAACCTTTAACCTTTTTCAGCAATGCACAATAAACATGTAAGAAAGGGAAGTAAGAATCCTACCAGATAAGCTTGGGAAAAGTGAAGAAAGTGATGCAGAAAGATAAGGATTCCTGATAAAGTGATAAGTACTACAGGCTTATACAATGATTACAAAATAATTACACAATGTAATTATTATTCTACTTCCTTTTTAGCCCAAATTGCATCACTGTCAGGTATGATTTCTGTATATTCAAGCCCAACCTACAAAATCATCACAAAACCAGAAAGATTCCAGAAAGTCTTAAATAACATTTTCTCACTTACGTGTACAGTTAGGCTGACATCACCAAATAGCTATGGGAATGAGAGTCTGCAGGAACTATTTATCTGAGCCTGTGTTTATTCACCATGATCTCCTGGCAGATTGCCCTTGTTTGTAGACCATTCACTGAGCTCACAAGTACAGACCTCCTTTTTCTCTACTGTTTGGAGATGTAACCATAGATTGCCACAGAAAAGCCACTATCTAACTTCTCCTCTGAACTTACAAGGCTATTAACCATGATAGTTAGAAGTTCAAATGAATATGATATTTTTAATTCCTATTTAGCAGTCATGGACAGGTACACTATTTAAAGAAGGAAAGCAGCTTTTTCAAAAATACCTTATTTATTTTACTTAAAAGTAAACAGTAGCCAAAATCTACTTTAAAATGACAAGGGACAAACCTGGGAGACACTGGTAGGAGTATGTTGCAATGTATTCCAGACTGCAACTCTGGAGTTGACTTACAGCACAACAGCTACACTCATAACACTCACTAGTTCATATCCTCTGTGTCCCTCACTTTAGATATAGCCAAAAATATATATATATCACACTTGCACATAAATGTCTCCTCTATTCTATAAGAAAGCTGTATTTAGCCTAATTCAGCCTACAGTGACTGATCACAGTCTTCTCTACTCTTCTTTACTAAAGATCTTTCCACAGACCTGTTTTCCTGCACTTCTTTTATATCAGCCTTGTCAATACACCTTTTCACATGACAAACTGACATGATAGTTCCTTGCTACCATAAACCTCGTGTTTTTGTTTGGGTACTCTTAAGTATGCTATCTAAGCTCTAAAGTCATTTTTCCTGCCTTATTTCTGTAATTTTTTTTTTACAGTAATAGTATACAAATATGTCTGCACAAAAATATCAAAATAATACTAAGTGACATGCTTACAAAAAATCCTACAAATATATTTTCATTTTTCTACATTAATCCAAAGTGCTCTCTGAAGTTTTACCTTATTAGAGGTTAGGTCTTAGAACTATCAAATTTTAGTTCTCTGCACAATTTTTTTATAGTTCTTAACAATAAGCAAACCATTTTTTTCCTTTTTTTTTTTTTATTACATTTTATGGTATAATAAGGGTGCTGATAGAGTCTGAATAGTAACATTGTGACCGTGAACTGTAATTATTGATAATTGCTACTTCTATGTGTAAAATTGTCTTTTCACGTGACACAGCAAATTCTACAGAAATAGTTCTAATATGTATGGAGTCTTTCAATACATTTCCATTTCATTTGGAGCAGAAAGAAAAGTGATTATTTTTAGAAATAAAAAAAAAAAAAAAAAAGGAAAATTTAACAATAAGTAATGGTAATTTCTTGGAAGACACCAGAGTTCTTGTGCAGCAGTGTTTTTAAAGGGAGACTTTTACATCATGGTTATTTTTACAGTGTATCAGGAAATATGGATGCATTAGACTTATTTCTAGGTATTTCATCTTCTTTCCAGTGTTTACTGACAGATCAGCTCAGTTCTTACAGCCACATCTCCAGCTAGGCAAAGCTGGTCAGATCTGAAGCCAGTTTAAATAAAATAAAGAGCTCCATCCCAATGAGAAAATAAATACATAGACTGAAAATCTGTTCTACCTTTACTTCTTGCAAGGAAGATGAGATATCTAAGGCTAATGTACAAACTTGGCTCATTTCCTCAGTTCAGGAAATTATTTGTAGAAGAAAGGAGGACAAGGAAAGAAGAGCTTTTCCCTCCTCCCCTCCTACCTATCTTTTTCTTTCTCCTTTTTCTTTCTCTCTTCCATGTCGTCCTTTTGCTCCTTTAAATCTGGAGGAGCCCATTGTATTTCTCCCTCCTCTATTGCCACCTAGAGGAGAGGAGAGAGAAGAGCAGATGCTAGAGTATACATAAGTCCGTATCCAAAAGGGGTAGAACTGAAAGTGTCAGTTGGGCAAACTCCTGTAGGAATAGGAATGGAGGAGGACATGAGCTGGTGGACGGACAGATGGGAAACAGTCCTTACAGCAGAGGCTTTGCCTGTGTAAATTCCCCTAGAAGTCCATTAGTAACATGCGGGAAGAGCTCAGATGTTAATTCCTCACCCATTCATTAATTCTGTTATTGTTACTGAGAGAAATCTAATCTATGTACTTACAAAATAATGAATAGGTGCTTTAGTTTTAATCTAAGATATAGACTTACATGCTGGTATATCTGAGAAATTTAAAGAAGCTCTAAAACAAATGCATCTGCTGTTAGTACCCTATGTTATAGGCTAATACACTTGAGTAAAGGGGGAACAGTAATTTATAATGAAAAAGGCTCAAGATAATCTGGCAACAACCTGGGAATCATATCAGAAATAAACAATCTTATCCAATTTTTATAGCAACTGGAAAAATAAATATTGCTAATTAACCAGTTTTCTTCCACAAAGCAAACAAATATATAATAAATCAAAATATCTTAAACATTTGAAGTATCCACCAAAGCATTCAGATTCTGTACAGATTTAAAAGGCAGAAAAATCATTGAAAGCAGATACAACCAAAAGTTTGTAGGATATTTTTACACTAAGGAAAATCTTAGGAACAAGAAAAAAAAATGCTGAATGCTGAACAATTTATGAAAAACTGTGTTCTACCCAAATTATATCAGAAAATTTTTGTACTATCAGTGGGTGAAACTGAATCATATGATTATACATAAATATAGAATAGTAGCATGAAGAAGAAGAAGAAGAGGATGAAGAAGCAGCTAATACAACTAATAAGTTGACTAGTGTCTAAAATTGTGGCAATATTCACCTTGTTTCAGTACTTCAGATAACTAAACTAGCTGAAATATGTACACAGGACAGTGCAATATATAGACACTGTCTTGGTTCTTCATTTGTGAAGAACTGGCTTCAGGCTCATTAGACATTCCTCATCTGAAGCTGGACACTGGAATAACCTCCTAAAAGGTCAAATAGAGTAGACCATGTTTTAGGAAGGAGGCTACTAAATTATGAAAGGAGTTATATACTGTTTCATCTGATGGTGTAAAGGGGCATGATTCAGTGATCCAAGATCTAGTTTTCATGAGAACACAGATCCACCCTGTGTTAGTGAAGACTCAATTCATTTAGCAGTTCCAGACCAACGTATTACTGTTTTTCTGAGATGGTTTAAATGGGCCTGCAGATACCTTAGAATTAGGACCTGCTGTCATGACAGAGGAATAAGAGAAACAGAAACTTCTTTCTGTTTGAGCTTGTTAGTTCAAGTGCAGTAGAAAGTCTCTTTATCTATTACCCATCAAACCCAACTGCTGGTGAAAAGATGGCAGTGTCCATCCCTGTCATTGTGGTAAGTAGAGGAGGAGAAGGGTGGAAAGTGGTGACTTCTAGAAACAAGAGGATGGCTCCTACCTTACCTTAGGGCATATACTACCTAATAGTTCCATTGCCCTCAGTGTTGAAAAGAATCCAGACATGCCTACTAATAATTAATCTAGTCTACCCAACCACACAAGGCAACCTGGAAGAAGCAGCAAGTCATTGTAAAGTGTGACTCCCTGCTGCAGGGGACAGAGGTACCCATATGTCAACCTGATTTATTGATTAGGGAGCTGTGCTGCCTTGTGGAGTGGATCCAGCATGTCACAGAAACACTGCCAAGCTGGTCTGGTCCTCAGACTACTACCGTCTGTTCTTACTCCAGGTGGGTGCAAATAATATTGCTAGAGGAAGCCTTGACATTATCAAAAGAGACTACAGAGCTCGGGGGGCAGAAGTCAAGGGCATGGGGGCTCAGATGGTGTTCAGGCAGTCCTGATGATGAGAGGAAAGGACGCGAGAAGTAGGGCAGTGATAGGAGAGATAAACAATAGGCTGCAGAACTGGCATCAGTGACAGGGTTTGGGTTTCTGTGACCATGGAACCCTTTCTGAGGATCAGCATCTGCTTGGGACAGATGGGATGCACATCTCTAAGGAGCACAAAGACATTTCTGCCAATAGGATGTCTGACTTCATAAGAAGGGCTCTAAACTAGAAAGGAGTAGGGACGGAGAAAGTAACCAGAAGCCCTGTAAAGGAATGATGCAGAGGGCTGATGAACAGGGGGAGTGAGTTGCTGTGATAGGGCGGGCTTCATAAAATCAATGAAATGAGGCTTAATGAGGGCCAACCTCACTACTTGTAGGTTAACAAGGAAATGACTACAAGTCACTGCTGAGGAGAAATCTCACAAACACTTTCTAGTAACACAACTTGTGGGGTGGGGGACCATCACGCTAACACATACAGTATGGGGAATAAAGAAGATGAGTTAGAAATGTGCTAACAAGGGCAATAAGATGGACTTCTACAACTACACCAGTGATAAAAGGAAGACTACAGAAAATATGGGTCTTCTGATAGAAACAGGTGACCTGGTTACCCAGGACAATGCAAAGGCTGAGGTACTGAATACCTTCTTTGCTTCTGTCTCTACCAGTAAGACTGGCCTTCAGGAGTTCCAGGACCCAGAGGCCATGTCTATAAATACCTGAAGGAAAGACACAAGGAGGCTGGACCCAGACTTTTTTCAGTGGTGCCCAGTTAAAGGACAAGAGGCAAAAGAGACAAACTAGAATGCAAGACGTTCTGTTTAAATATGAAGAAGCACCTCTTTACTGTGAGGGTGACCAAGCCCTAGTACAGATTGCCTCAAGAAGTTGTTGAGTCATCCTCCTTGGAGACCTTCCAAAGCCATCTGGACATGTTCCGGAGTAACCTGCTCTAGGTATACCTAATTGAGTAAGGGGGTTCATTAAGATGACCCCCCAAGGTCCCTTCCAATCTTAAGAATTTTTTGATTCTGTAAAAACAGCTGTGCAACTTGTGTTCTTGTGAAATATATTGACAGACCCATTAATAAAGTGGCAGCTCCACATTAGATGTGGCCAGAAGTTCTTAGAAGGATAGTTTGTTTTTTTTTAAATACATATTCTTTGGGGCTTTGTCCATTGCTTTCATTTCTACATTCAAAGGGCAACAGCATTTTGAATGCCAATGCAGATTGATGTCATCACTAACAGGATAAGCATTTGGAGTGGCACTCAATGAATGATTGACATTGGATATACAACAAGTTCTTATTCTGTCAGAATTTGGCATGCTTCTAGGTGTCAAAGTTAATCCACTGCCAGCTATTTGACAGGATTGTACTTAGAGCCTGATGCTAGTCTCCGAAATGTTCATGATTAAGGTTGCATACAAATGCTGTTTATTCAATTGAATAAATAACAGTTCTGCTCACACAAGAAAAGGTGGAATCTCCATACTAACATGTTATTTCCACACAAAGTGAGTTGTGGCATGCAATACCAATGTGTTTGTGCTGAGTGTGAATTGGTCTGTCAGTTGTGAGAAATGTTTTATCTATGTGAAGTGTAATGTCAGCAAGAGAGCTCTGTAAACATCATAAGCAGCAATAACTGTCCTGGATGCACAGAAGGAATAACATGTTGAGTTCTCAACATTTTTGCTAATGCATATAGGGATAGGATGCTAGAAGATCTCTTTGGGATTTGTAGTGCTTCAAGTAGTTCAACAGCTGAAAGCCGTTTTTCCAACTAGCTCTTGATCTCATGATGCATGTAAGAAGTGTTTAGAAGACTTCTGCACAGGAGAGAAGGAACCTTGCCTTACCTCTTCAGGTAAGATGTTTAGATCTATGCATTGCCCTCATTCACACTTGCAAAGTATGACTACAGCTATCATGACTAAAAAAGGTTAGTAAAAGTACAACAAAGCTGTGAATAAAAAGAAGATTGGAATCCTGTCCTCTCTGTCACTCTCTATCCTCTTTATTCTTCAGTCTTATGCATTCTATATAAGCGCACACTGCTTTTTTATGCTAACATTAGAAATTTTGGAAATTGTTTTCAAGATAGCAGCACAGAAAAGGCTAACAACAACAGATGCAAAAGACTAGCCAAAAAGAAGGCAGTATTAAAGGACAAGACAGGAAAAGGCATGATATATAGAAGGATGAAAAGAGAATACGATAGGAATAGATGATGAAAGCAAAGGTAGTGATGACATAGATTGAACCTTTTAACTAAGCATTTAGTACCCTACAAACATTTAAAAAATCTCAGACTTTCACCTTACTCTGTCATATGCTTTTCACATTTCTTTGTATCCATCATCTCTCATGTAAAAAGTCTTAAGTTCCCTGGGGCAGAGATTTCTTTTCAGCTGTGGAACCCCAGCTACTGACTAGGCCTTCTAAATACTTCCGTAGATAATAACTGTGGTTCAAGTATTTTCTCTGTATATCTTCTGGAGAAATTGATTTTTCTCAGATAAAAATCATAGGCTTGTTAATGTATTTATTTTATATTCCCTGCAGGAAAAGAGAGACAGAAACCAGTTTGGGGTTATATAACCTAATTTATATATATATATATATATATATATATATATATATATATATATATATATATATATATATATAAAAATTACCTTCTACAAGTTATTAAGAGCTTTACTTTACCTTATGGTAGTAATCCTTATGGTTTTCCATGAGATCTATTTTTCCTCCTAAACTTACCTGTGATCTAATTTTTCTCCTCTACCCTGTGTCATGCTGTCTGTCATGTACAAGTGGAGTTAATACTGGTGTAAAGACAGGAAATGGAGATAGTACTAAGAAAGACAGACCTGAAAAGAAATGCAGTTAATTATTTACATCAGTAGTGTTTAAAAAAAATGTTTATATCTTTCATTAAAAATGATTTTTTGTTGTTGTTTTTATTATGAACAAAATGTCAGTATTTCAACTCTTCATTTGTCATCTGCAGTGAAAGTAATACTAACATGTTCTACATTTCCTTGGCTTTAATAGCAGCATGTTGGGTTGATTCTTTTGAAGCCATTTCACATCTATATGTAGGCTTTCTTTTTTAATCGCGTATATAAGGTCAGCTTTCAAATACTTTTTTTATGTTTGTCCAGGACTTACAGATGTCTATCAGCAATGTCACTTTGTTGTTACTACACAGCAGCTAACAACTAGCTCTGTACACTCAAAGGTCCCAGGTATATCCACGGTTAATAAGTATTGGTTTGTTCGGTAAGTACAATATTTCTCTAAGGTGTCAGACGGATCTTTTATCACATGCTCAATTTCCCTATTTACAAGCCTGTAAAGTCAGACCTATCCTATATACTCTGTAGAGGTGATCTCTTCATATACATTAAAACTTGCAGAACTTAAAAATACTGGATATACCAAACTGTTTAAATGTATTTCAGGATGCAGAAATAGTATTCTACACAGGAAATCTCAGACAACTGAATGAGAGCTGGGCACAGTTGTGAAAAAATAACTGTTTTATCTGATAAGTTCCAAAGTGTCCCCCACATGAAATAATTATAAAATTTGTTCCAAATCACCCAGCTTTCTTCTAGATGGGTTGTTATGCCTGAAAAAGCAGTCTGTCTACATATAATACACTGTGGAAAGATAAACACTGAATTACCCTCTGGCTTCTTACTTGTTCATAAAGTAATGGAGTCCCATTTATCACAGGTTGTTGGTTGCAGTGCTTCCTAATCTTAACACCAGAAGTTAGGTAACATAATAAGAGTGAAAATATAGATATGTTTACATATGGTCTCTCAAGTGGCCATTTTACTGTTAGCCTTTACCAAGCAGCGCTTGAACCTCTTTGTCACTACACTCAGTACTTTTTAATAGATTTCTGGTCAGAGAAATGTTGCAAGGGAAACAGCATAGCAAAGTGCTGGCAAAATTTATCCAGAGCATGTCCATTGATTATTACTGTTTGCCTTTTTCCTCCTGTTATTTGTTGCTCACCTGGGTGATTTATTTACTTGCATAATGTTTCTTCAAAATGCAGTATGTTTTCCTGGAGGAAAAACATGAGTTTTAAGGTCAGGTTAATCAAATATATTATATATATCAATAGCACAAGTGCAGAGCTGAATGGAAATAAGTATTTTGCTAAATGTATTTTTAATATGCTAGCCCAGTGGTATGGTTGTTATGGGCAAAAGATAACACACTACATATACGCAACTGAAAACTTATTATCTAACTAAAGTTTTAGGAGCCAAATGGTAGAAATTATTATAGAAAAGTATCATTAAAGTACAGCTAAATTTGGTATAAATAAACTTCCTTATACTTCTGTCTTTTTAGTCTTATGTCTACCCTTCTGATGTCCCTCTGTGTCCTACAATTAGAAGTTTCCTCATAAGAGCAAGTGGTAGCTATGATGAGCCATCAGCAGCCTAAGGACTTTACTGTGAGGAGTTTAATGTTCCTAGTGAGGATTTATCTTTCCTAGTCTTGAGTTACTTGGGTTTATTTTTTATAACTTATTAACTTGATTCCCTCTGCCTTCTCTCAGCCAAGTATGAGCGTGGCCCCACAACCTCTCCTAGGATCAGCCCCCCAGGGTCTCAGGCAGTCACCCCCTGGCTTTGCCAGATCCTTCCCATGGAGACACTGGCAGAGCCCAGCTCAGGAAGGGGAGGCAGCAGGCACTTGGCCCTAAGGCAGGCACTGGAACCAGCTCAGTCCAGCTGCAGCCAAGGGGAGCTGAGGCCAGCCCTGAGACCTCTGCTCACAGCTCAGCACAGAACATATTATTTTTTAGAGGCAGCCCAGTCTTGTGATCTTCTTGATGATGATGGATTCCTCTTGTCTTCCTTTCCCTTGTGTGAGAGCAGTGACTACCCCAAGTTAGCTGAGCAAGTATTGCAAAAGATGTGTCTATATACATGCACATATGCACAATACACAAGACACACACAAGTTGGGCACACAGATCAACACAAAGTAGCACCAGCATCATCATACACTAGACTCTCATACACACCACCTGCTCCTGCTGTCTGGCTGATCAAGATGTATATCTACTGGTAGAGTGTGTAAACACACAAATAATATTGGTCTTTCCATACAATTAGACAATTGGTAAACTTATATCGGTCCATCTCCACTACACAAACAGAAGAAGGAAATAATAGTCCTCTTTACAGCACACTGTAGTTTTGTTATTCTTGGTAGCCTTTTACCAGAAATAGTAAAAACAAAGTGAAATCTGCCTTTGCTTGTTCAATTTTTGTTCAGAAGCAAGATAAGCTACCAAAGAACACAAAAATAGGAGGATACACTAATAAGGGGCAATGAGGTCTGAATTTTTCATGAAACCAAAAGCAAAAAAGCATCACGTAACAACTGAATGATGCTTTTTTTCAGATAAGGGGATGCTAAAGTTTCAAAGATTCTGCACAAAAGACACTTTCTCTTCTTATGAATCTTGTATTCCCTATACAATCCAACTTGGATGGAATCAAAAAGAGGAAGACTACATGGTGAAAGGTGCAGCATAATGTATGCTGACAGCTTCCTTTTGCTGAGTTTATAGGGTTCCCAAACATAATCTGGACTTCTTTATGCCATCCTATGATACTGACCCCGATCCTCTGAAAGGTGCAGGTCTACCTTTGCATTTCTTTAGGGGAAAAAGAAAGATAACTACCAGGCAGGATTGTACAAGAGGTAGAGGTCTGTTGTCAGCATATTATCATCACTATACAAAAGAAAGTGCAAAATAGGTGGCAATGGCTGGGTGCATCAGGAGATAATTAACATCAGGGATGTACATAAATCAATAGAAAATTACTCACAGGATCATGGAACAAGTTAGGTAGGATAGTATTTCTAGGAGTCATCTGATACAACTTCCTTCTCAAAACAGCTTGAAAATAAAATCCATATTCAATATTGTCAGGTTTTTCAGAGGTTTGTTCAGTCAAATTTTGTCTTTTTCCAGGACTGAAGTTTCTTCAGCTCCTCTTAAAATCTTGTTCCAGTGTTTGACTACTCTTCTTGTAAATTTTGGTTTCTTCATGTATAATTCAAATTTCCCTTCCAAAAACTTGTGTCTGATGTCTTTTATCTTTTTACTGTTCATCTCCAGGAAGACTCTGGCTTCATTGTCTCCCTAATTTCCTGTTAGGTAGTTGAAGACAGCAACAAAATCCACATAGCTTTTTCTTCTTCAGACTGAACAACCTTCCCAAGCTTCCTTTTACATATAACGCAGCCCACCAAACACCTGTGACCCTTTGCTGGACTTGCTGCAATATATCACCTACTCTCTTGTGCCACGGTGCCTACAACTATGTACATTCTCTACAGACAGTCTCAGAGGGTGGTCTCTACAGACAGTCTCAGAGGGTGGTCAAACACACAGTCTTCCTAGAGAACAGTCTTCCTAGAGAGGTGGTTGATGCTTCATGCCTGTTCAAGAGGGACTTTGCAAATGCCTGCTCTGAGGCAGATACATTCCCTACATGAAGGCCACTCAAGGCAGCTGAGTGAGCCACCACACCTGGCAGCACTCATGAAGGCCATTTAAGGAATTGTTGGATGTAGTACTTGGGGATGTGGTTTAGTGGGTAATATTGGTAATAGGGTAACTTTTTAAACAGATGATCTTGGAGGTCTTTCCAACCTCTACGATTCTATGATCTTTCTAGGTCCCTTCCAACTGAACTGCTCTATTTCACATAGAAATAATCATTTCCCTCAAACTCTTGATTACATTCCTACCAACGTAGCTTAAAACTTCAAACATGAGAAATAAAGCACATCTGAGTATTTTTAATTTCCAAAGTGACAAATGTTTTAAGAACAGTTTGTCTTCTCCCTTTCAGATTTATTCAATTTGAGGAAAAATCTTTTATGCAAAAACAAAACAGGATAAAACAAACAAAAAAAAACACCTTCAGATCTTCAGACAAATTGTTCTTTGAGGTATCTCTTCTGAACTTTATACAATATTCACTTTATCCTTTAGACAGTGTCAAGAGGTTTTGATCAATCTGCATCTCTAACAGCTAACATTCATTTTTTTAATCAATTGTTATACATTAAACTATCATTTGAAATTAAGTTGTGAAAAAGTTCAAATAATGTAATCAGAAATTTAAACATCTTTTTTTTTTTTTTTTGCTTATCTTTAGTATTTTATTAATAGGTGTACAGACGGTATAATTAATATTAGGTGTACAAATTTTAACTAGCAATTCTTTAATGATGAAAAGGGGCAGAACTGGTTTGGTTTTGTTCTGCTGGGACGGGGGGAGGGTTGATTTGTTTGTCTGAAAACTGAAAAAGGAGCTGCTGAGATCTGTAGACCAAGTTATTTGCATTACTAATTCATTTAAATTTGTTGCTGTTGCATTGAGAGATGCTCGTTTTCAAATATCTGTCATGTATGTAAAGGTAAATGTCAAGCAGTACTTATTAAGGAAAAACCTTACTCATGAGAATTAGTATGAATTTGAAAGGAAGAAAAACAAGATGAAGTGTAGCAGATGTGTCAGCAAAGAAAAATTACTCTGTTTCTACAGACACATGTAAGAAAAGACCTATATTTTGCATTTTATGACTGCTCTCTAGGACAGAAATTTGAATTTCTTCCAGTTGCTATCTCAATTTATTGCCACTTTTTTATATATAAAATGGAACTTCATCTAACTTATGAATAATTAATACACAAATAAAACATCTATTATAAATATTTAGTCAGTTCATATTTTTATAAACTCTGACAATAAAATAGGTACCCATCCTATGTTTTATAATAATGCATCCTTGACATTGTTATTCAGTTTATGCTACTTCTGTTTCTAATATATTTTTAAACCTCTATTCATAGATGGAATCTCAAATAACGTTTTGATGTGTACTTATGTGCATTACAGGTTAATTTAAAAGTTTCAAGATTAAGATTCTTCTGTATGAAGTATTGCACAAATCCAAGCAGACATCCATCCTACACTTAGAGAGTAGGTATTTTTTTCCCATATATTTTAATATCTATTTAATATTCCTGGGGAATCACATCATAAAATTCAGTGTTTGATCAATCCAGTACTGATTGGAGAAGCATTATATGTGTATACAGTCTTGCATAGCCTATTGCAAGAGACATATTTAAAATGAGACGTCACAGAGGTACAAGTTGGATGGTGATATATTTGAGAGAGTGCTACCTTAAAGCAGATATTGGCATTCCCCAAGTGTTTTGTTCAGTACAGTTCAGATGTCAGTGGTACAATTATCATATTTAGATTACCTAAATTGGGTAGAATTATAAATCCCATAGAATTAGTGGTACCAAAAATCGCATTTGGGAGATGCAAAAGTTTACTGAAGTGGGCACTGACTTTAGTTAAATTGATCTTAATATGATTTAAAGTTTACAGTATAAAGACAGAATGAAGAAAATGAGAAAACTGAGCTGATAGTATTTGATCCACATCTCCAGGTCTCCCTGGAGCTTTCTGTAGACTAAACAATCCTGACTCTCTCAGCTTGTCTTCGTGTTGAAGTGCTCCAGCCCCTTGATCATCTTTTGCCCTCTCTCTGGACTTATTCTAATATGTTCATGTCTTTCTTGTGCTGGGGTCTCTACGAGCTGAATGTAGTACTCTAGGTAGGGTCTCACAAGAGGACAGTAGAGAGGGAGATTCATCACCTGCTAGCCACACGTCTTTTGATGCAGTCCAAGATATGGTTGACTTTCTGGGCTGCAAGCACGCATTGTCAGTTCATATTCAGTTTTTTATCCACCAAAGAACACACATTATACCTGGCATAGTGTCTGCAGCTCAGAACAGACATTTTGAACCAGATGGCATTTATTCCTTGTAGGGAAATATGTCCTGGCAAATTTAAACTACTTTGTTTACTTAATCCTTCCACCTTCACCTCACAATGAAAACTGGAATATAAGCAGGACCCGAAGAGGTGGCTAAGGGCTTGGAATCTTAATTTGATCAAATGGTGATAAACAGAAGGGAAAAGGGGGAGTTTTTAATCCAGTTTCCCCTTACTTTATATTGGCTCGGAGACAAGGTGCTTGAAAATAAAATATCAGAGCAATTATATGTTCTTTTGAAAAGGAAATTGAGATGGATAAAATTACCATAATTATCTTCACTGGCTCATCTTATTTTTGTTTCATTAGTTTTTTTGTTTGTTTGTTTTGTTTTTTTTTTTTTCTGTTTATCTACAAGTTCAAATGTGTCATGTCATTATCATTATTTAACATTATTGTGGTTATATGATAGAAATTTGTCATTTTCTTTAATCTCATATTTTTTGATCAGTTATTAAAAGTACCTCTGTCTCCCAAATTATGGATAAATGGTTTGCAATCAAATGCTTTATTAAAAAGGGGAAGAAACAAAAGCACAATTTTAAAATAGAATTGTCTCTGTAAATTTCTTAATTCGAAGCACCAATAGAAGTAAACAGAAACATACAGACTTGAACGCTTGTTTAATATTGAATCTATTCCTATATTTAGGAATTGTCCCACATTGATGCAAACAGAAATCAAACCAATTGCTTTGAAATACACAAACTGTATCAGAACTCATACAAAAAAAAAAAGTTTTATTTTTCAAAATACATTTTTCCTTCTTTCTTTGTTGCATGTTGTTTATCTCACATTTATTTATTTATTTATTTATTTGTGTACATGAGGAAGGAAGAATGACAAGGATTTAACTTTTTCTAAACAATGGTAGAAAAAATCATTCTCAGAGGTTACTCTTAAGGTTATCATTTTACTATATTTCTGTGATGAACACTTTGTAGAAGTGTGTTTTGTTTTATTTTTTATTATTGCTTTTAAAAATTGTAATGAGATCTTGAGAAATTATTTTAACTGTACATCAGTACATTAGCCACCATTTTGAGGCTGGAAAATGCATAAGTTCATCATTTGTATTTTGTATAAATGAAATATCCATAGAGCAGAGGTTTCCCAGTGGTAAATGTATTATGTTTCTGCCAATTTTTAGGTTACATATGCCTTTGTTACTCTGATCTAGCAGTAATGAGAAGTTGTTATTTATAGCAGAATTAGAAATGACCAAAGGACCTATCCAATTCCAATGTTGCACTGAGTATATTATTCAATATGCGTACTCAATCTAATAAGAATATAAGATTGCAAGAAATACTCCCAGATTTATTTTATATTATTTATTTATTTATCTATTTATTTATTTATTGTCCTCACGAATCTAATTTGAGGGCTGTTTTATCAGCCTTGCAAGTCTACTTGGCTCAGTCCCAGAAACATCTGGACTACCACTATGGAGGGATTCATTTGATCAAATATGCTATATAAATACAAACATTCTACCCATCCATTATCATTGATGGAGACAAACAGTCACTCTCAAATCATGATTCATCTCATGGCTAAAGTAAACATTTAAAATTTCCTAGGTGAACTGAATACTCAAGTGCTTGCATATTCCAACTGGCTACAAACAAAATAGACACCTAAACCCAGATACAGGTGTTGGTGTTACAGATGGGTATCAGGATCTGTACTTGTTAATTCTTACATGACAAACTCCTCTTTCTAATTCTGAAAATCCTTGGGCTGTCTCTATCCCTAAGGAATCCTGATGGAAATTAAGTGGTTTTGAGATTCTTATCTGCAGATGAACTCTGATAAACTACATTCCCTTGTGGTGAAGTATATTTAGTGGTACCGATTTCAGTAGTTTCTTGCATTTGTCCACAAATAATTCTGGCTTAAGATCAAAAGAAGAGGCATGTATATACCTTAATGTGCCAGTGTCTTGGGTAAGTAACAAAGTATTGTTTCTGCATAGATAACCTTAATCTAGCATCTTCACTCTTGCAATTTCCTATACCTTTTTGTGGGCCAAGTCTAGTAAGACTATGTGAAATGGTTACAGTGAACCTGAAGTAGATATAAAGAACAGTGAATTATTTCTTTGAGGATTTGTGGAAAATGCATCCTTAAGAAACAGGTTTAATTAAGTATAAAAAGCATTATCTTATAGCATTTTTAGATAGTTCTGTGCAATTTGTTTAAATATTTTATTTTTTTATGTAAAAGTATTCCTGTCATTCAACCATTAATACACAATCCAAATCATTTGATACTGGTTTTAGAGATGATGAAGGAGAGTGGTGTATTGATTAAATATTAGGACTTAATTTAATGTTTTAATAAAAAATATTAAAGGATGGGCAAATAGAGATCTTTTCCAGGAAAGAGCATTAAGCAATGTATTTAGCATAGTCTTGCAGTTTGATAATAGGAGACCTGATAATAAGCAATACCAGTTAAGTATCCTTGGATATAATATTTCTGTCCTATTTCAAGTGTAATGATAGATTGGCCTCTGTTAACTTCACTATATATTAGAGTTTTGTATGCAACAGTTTCCTAAGGAGGAAAAAGAAATAGTAAATCACTGTAATCGAGATTCTTCTGTTTCAGATATTTCTTGTTTTGTTGGATCTGAACATTTTTACTGGCTGTACTAAGGTATTACTTAGAGATTTTTTTCTTCCTCTATAAACACTAGATGATGATGAAATAGATGCTGTTCAAGTCAATAATCTAGTGCCTGAACTGTTAAAATAAGTTATCAAAAAGTAAAAGTTAAAGTGTTTTTTTTTTCTCTGAATCAGTCTCAGAATAATTTTTGCTTGAATACTCTAGCCCAAAGTGTTATAACTGAATACCAGGGGAGGACATGATTTCTGTCTGGAAGAAGTTCAAAACTGAAAGGCTGAACCTTGATAGTTTAGCTAGGGTTGAAATAGCTTCCAGTTTCCATGGCTCCTAATGAAGTCAAAACTGATAAAAACAAACGTTCTGGTATTCAGAACAGTCTATACACAACTGAATTATTAAAAAAAAATTTAAATATGATAGCATTTAATTAATTATTCCACTGTGAGATGTTATATATTGATATGGTAGATTGCCTAGGAATGTAGTGAAGTACAGTAGCAAGACAAAAGAAGTTGATACCTTCTACTCAGCACTAATGAGACATAGGTGGAGTGTTATGTTCTGTGCAAGGCTCCTTAGTATGACATAGACATGGACTTGCTGGAGCAAGTCCAGTCCAAGACAATAATGAAAAAAATAAAATAAAATAAAAAATACATAACTGATATGAGGAAGCTGAAACACAGGGACAAGTTGTCCAGAAAGT
The DNA here is from genome assembly GCF_009819795.1 of Aythya fuligula. Taxonomy (NCBI): domain Eukaryota; kingdom Metazoa; phylum Chordata; class Aves; order Anseriformes; family Anatidae; genus Aythya; species Aythya fuligula. Next base: position 19,058,986 of record NC_045559.1, read on the forward strand.
CTGTGCGGTATGCATAACTGGAGACATTAAAAACCTTTTTGGACACAGCACTGAGCAACCAGCTCTAACTGTTGCTGATCTGAGCTAACAGATTAAGGTGGACTGAACTATCTCTGGGAGCCCCTGACAGTCTCATCCATTTTGTGATTCTGTGAATTTTAAGCTACCTCACAGAGATGTTGGTAACCATCAAAAAGGAATCAAATTCCAAAAAAAACCTCTATGTATCTTGTTAGTGAAGAATGCTTTATAACTTTAAAACGACAAAGAAAATTAACCAATATATAAGCAAGGAGGAACAGTTTTGGGCAACCAAACATGCAAAGAAACATTTCTAAGATCTTGAATCTTATCTAATAAATATATTCCAAAAGAAGCTAAAAAATTAGTTAAGGTTACTTTCATGATAGAGTAGGTTAAAAGAGTCTTATTGAAAGGGAATTTATTCTGAAAACGTAATATAGGAGAGAGGGCACAACATCACATTGACTAATAACTTTCATCCTAAATGAAAGCATGTATTTGACAGAGAACCCTCACAACTGTCTACCACGATGCTGGCTTGCAATATTAAAATAGGACTTCTGTCTATTACCAAGAAATGTATATTAACAAGTAATAACTTGTTAATAAGAAGAACTGAGTAACAAGTCATTCAGTTCTTCTGGAGATTTGCTAAATGGTTGCAAATGAAACTCCTAAAACTTCTAAAATAATATATACAACCATAATATACAAGCAGGAATACAGTAGAAACAAGAATACAAAGATCAGGGCTGATACTCATTGCAACTACAGCCAAGACTACACATATATACATTCTGAAAGCTTGGTTTTGGTTTTAATGCAAATTTGTATTCCCATTTTTTCCCTTTCCCCATTTTTCTGTAGAAAAAGCATCTTTTAATTAGTAATTTGTATAGAAGACTAAATCTTAGATATTTAATTAAAAAAATGATTTAAAATATAAAAGTTTAGACTACCTTCTTTTATTAAAATACATAACTGCCGTAAACAGATGCTGTTGGATAAAAAATTGCAAACTACAGATGCAAAAAACAAAGGTGTAATATATATTAATTTCCATGTTTTTGTTAGTCATACAAAGAAAGTGCATATTATATGGTCAATCTAAAACCAAAAGCCTCTTTTGATGGGTTTAACATACAAAAAATATAAAGCAGAGATCAGCATTAAAGAATTCCAAATTTTAAACTAAACTTCAAACTTATATTCAATTTAAAAAAAAATAATGAAATTAATTTTCAACTTTTCCAAAAACAGTCATAAAATACTGTTTACATATGGTCATAATAGATATGGCTGTTGTAGTTATGTATAAAAACTACTGAATAGGAGAATTAGATCAGATTCTGCAAAAGAAGTTTTCAGGCATTTTTCCAGCCATATACGATAATGAGTTATAAAATAACGTGGACAAAAATATGATGTAAAGGGTTTAGGGGTCCATGAGATGTGATTAATTTTCAAGAACATCCTTTTAAAAGCACAGACAATTCCATTGTGTCACTAGTGTAGCAAGCAGGATAGAAGGCTAGCCTGGCTGAACAAGAAACACGTACTGGAACCAGGGTAAAAGAAAATAGAAGCAAAGTCTGGCTTCATAGAGAATACTGTGGGATTATTCCGGGTTGTGCCTGCGCGCACGAAGGGAGGGGTTTGGGGGTGCCTGCGAGCACAGTGGGTGGGGTCTTGGGTTCCTGGGTGGGACGCTTTGACACTATATAAGACACTGTCACGCAGCAATAAATTGGCTTACGGCACAGAACGCTGGTCGTTGTGTCCGTTTGTCCCGGGGCTTTCGGTTGGGTTATCCGACATTTGGTGACCCCAAGGTGATTCGAATCTCAACGTGAAACCGGTTGGCGCAAGTTAGGTGCGGCGTGAGTTAGGCGCAGTGCGTACGTGCTAGGTACGCGGGTGGCCATGGGGCCTGGAGTCGATGAGGTGGTGAGCACTGTTAAATCCTTGGCCAAGGAAGTAGGAATAACACTACGAAAGAAGGACGTACAGTCCCTCTTGCTCTGGGTGACACACCGGAATCTGGCAGAGTCTCCTGTCCATTGCTTGAGACAGACCGTTTTAGAAATGGTGGGACAGGATTTATTTGATAGCGCCTGCATCGGGAACAAAGAGGCGCTGAATTTATTTCTGACGTATGGGTCGGTGCGAGTGGTTTTAGAAAAGGTAGCCAATGAGGCATGCCTGTGGGCTACTGTGCACCGCATGCTTTTGTCTGATGGGGACGGTGAGGATAAGCTGGCCCCTATGGAGCTTCCGGTAAAAAACAATCTAGAGGAGGGGTCAGGGCAGGCGAAGGAGGAGGCTCAATCGGGAGATGAAAATAATGTGGAGCAGGAGAAAGAAGAAGGTGGGAACCCCCTTGTGGCCCCCCTGCAAGTTCGGTTAGATCATGAAAAAATAGCAGTGCCTAGTGCACCCACGGCAGAAGGGAACGCGGTACATACTTCATCGGATGGGTCCTTTTAGGGGGTAAATAAAAAGGGCTCCCTTACCCTATCCTATCCTGGGTTGTGCCTGCGCGCACGAAGGGAGGGGTTTGGGGGTGCCTGCGAGCACAGTGGGTGGGGTCTTGGGTTCCTGGGTGGGACACTTTGACACTATATAAGATACTGTCATGCAGCAATAAATTGGCTTACGGCACAGAACGCTGGTCGTTGTGTCCAGGGCTTTCGGTCGGGTTATCTGACAAATACAGAGCTGCAGTTCACATCTGCAAGCAGAAAACAAGAAAAGTCAAAGATCTACTTGAGTTGACATTGGGAAGTATAGTGTCAGACAACAACAAAAAGGATTTTTTAAACATCTCAAGAGCAAGAGGAGGTCTAATGGGAAAACACTGAACTGGAAAAAAAAAAAAAAAGGTAGATACTTTTTTTTGTTGTTCTTTTTTTTCTTTTTGTCTTAGTTTTTAATATTAATGATAGATCCTGAGCTAACTGGTCCTCTGAGTTGGATGACCAGAACTGGAAGAACAGTGACTTTCCATCTGTGGTCAAGGAGACTATAAGTGCAATTTGCATCAGTTGAAGGTTTAAATCATAGAATCATAGAATGGTTTGGGTTGGAAGGGACCTTAAAGATCATCTAGTTCCTACACTTTGGGCATGCCCATGCCCATGGCCATGGGCAGGGACACTTTCCCCTAGACCAGGTTGCTCAAAGCCCCATCCAACTTGGCCTTCAATACTTCCAGGGATGGCACATCCCCAACTTCTCTGCATAACCTGTTCCAGTGTTCCAACACGCTTAAAGAATTTCTTCATAATATATAATCTACATTTCCTGTCTTTTACTTTAAAGCTGTTACCCCTTGCCCTATCACTACACTCCCTGACAAAGAGTCCCTTTCTTGGTTTCTTGTAAGCTCCCTTTAGGTGCTGAGAGATTGTTAAAAGGTCTCCCTGGAGCCTTTTCTTCTCCAGGCTGAACAACCCCAACTCTCTCAGCCTGTCTTCATATAAGAGGTGCTCCAGCCCTCTGATCATCTTTTGGCCTTCCTCTGGACTCATTCTAATACTTCCATGTCCTTCTAGTCCCGGGGGCCCCACGGCTGAACGGTACTCCAGGTGGGGGCTCATGAGATCAGAGTAGAGGGGGAGATTCATCTCCCTTGACCTGCTAGCCACAATTCTTTTGATTCAGCTCAGTATGCAGCTAGGTTACAAATGCACATTGTTGGCTCATGTCAAGCTTCTCTTCCACCAATATCCCCAGGGCTGTTCTCAATCCATTCTCTGTACAATCTGTATTTGTGCTTAGGATTACCCCAGCTCAGATGAAGGACCTTGCACTTGGCTTTGTTGAACCTCTTGAGGTTTGCACAGGCCCACCTCTCAATCCTGTCCAGTTCCATCTGGATAACATTCCTTCCCTCCAGCATGTCAGCCACACCACAGAAATAGTAAGGCCTTTGATACCATCTCTCACTGTAACCATCTGTACAAATTGTCCAACTGTGAAATAAACAGGTTCACTCTGTGCTGGGTGACAAACAATCTGAATGGCAGAGATCAAAGTGTTGTAGTGACGGGGCTACATCTGGCTGGTGTATGGTCACTAGCAGTGTTCCCCAGGCCTCAATTCTAGGGCGAGTCCTAGTTCAAAATTTCTACCAGTGATCTGGATGCAGGATCTGAAAGCATGTTTAGCAAGTTTGCTGACGATACTAAACTTAGAGGTGTTATTGATTCTCTACAAGGATGAGGGCCCTTTTCAGTCTATATAGATTAGAGCATTGAACAGTTAACAATAGTCAACTGTGGCATGAAATTCAATGAAAGTAAATGCTGGGTGCTGCATCTGGGACAGGGTTATGTCAGCCACAAGTACAGACTAGGAGACCTGGCTGGAGAGCAGCTCAGCACAAAGGTATGTGAGGGTGCTGGTCAACAGTAACTTCAACATGTGTCAAGTGTGTCTTGGCAGCCAAGATGGCAAACTGCATGTTGAGGTGCATTAAACATACCATAGCCAGATGATCAAAAGAGGTGATTCTCCCACTATATTTAGTGTTGATGCAGCCTCATCTTGACTATTGTGTGTAGTTCTGGACTACACAATATAAAAAAGGATGTTAAGGTTCTTGAAAGTGTCCAGAGGAGTGCCACAAAGCTGATAAAAGTCCTGGAAAACATGCCCTGTGAGGAAAGACTGAGGACACCTCTAACTGTCTAGTCTGTAGAAAAGAAGGCTAAGAGGTGACCTCATCACTCTTTTCAACTTCCTGAAGAGGGGAAATGAAGTGGGAGATGCCCAACTTTTCTCCCTGGCAAACAGGACACATGGGAAAGACACACAGCTGCACCAGGGGAGGTTCATGATGGATCTTAGGAAAAAATTCTTTACTCTAAGGGTGGTAAAACACTGTAACAGGCTTTCTGTCAAGATAGATGACGCCCCATGCCTGTCATTGTTCAAAAAACATTTGAATAATGCCCTCAATATCATGCTTTAACTTTTAGTTAGCCCTGAAGAGGTCAGGCAGTTGGATTAGATGATATTTCTAAGTCCCTTCAAAATGAACTACTTCCATTCCATTCCATTCCATTCCATTCCATTCTGTTCCGTTCCGTTCCGTTCCGTTCCGTTCCATTCCATTCCATTCCATTCCATCCCACTTTATTATATTCTAAATAAAATAGTAATTCATTTGTTAAATACTGTGACAACAGCTGGACAATCAGACAATACAAATGAAGATCTGAATCAGCTGCAGCACATTTTATTTTTTTTCTCAGTGGAGATGAAATAAGTAAAATAGTGGAACAAGTAGATAACTGTTGCAGGAAGAACAGCTGAAAATACAACAGACACTAGTATGGTCAGATCATGATCTCTCTTTATTACCCGAATAGACTGACTTTTATAGTAAACTTAACAGGGGTGGGTAGTATCTCACACAAGATTATTGGTCAAAAGCACTCAGACAAAAAACTGCAAGAAAACAACCCCACCTGCAAGAAAACAACCCTCTTGTGATTAGCAATCACGTAGATCCCATCCTTGAAGCCAGCTGCTGGTAACAATATTTTTCTAAATTCCTCAATTGGGCGATGTGGGAACACTGTCATAGGAACTTCTCATAGTCGTCCTGGTAGCTTGGTTTGCTCAGCTGCAGCAAGTCATGGGATCTTTGCTGTTTCAAAAATCCCTCAATAGATAACAAGAATTGAGATTCATACACCACACGTACCTAACCTCTCAATTGTGAAAGAACAGACTTAAACTCTACAACACTGTAAATGAGTTTGAAATTGTAATCCAACTATGTGGATGTTTTTGATTTATACTAAACTAAAAAAGAACTGAAGAAAAAACAGGAGACACAAGGGTCAGGAGTAAGTTAAGGTAATCACCAACTTTCCAAGGATGGAAGATTTTTATAACAAAGAAAAGAAAATTCTAACCAAAACCTGGAAGTATTTTCCTGCATATTTTCCAGAATGCGTTAAAGATTAATCTCTCACAAGCAGTGTATAATGCACATCATACACCAACTATGGGCTTTGTAAAACTATGTGTTACATATGTAGAAAAGAATGAATTTGAAGGCTGTCATATTATGCCTGCAGGTGGCCACAACTCTGAAAGTAGAATGAAAAATTTTATATTAGTAAATTATTCTATGACAAGACAGATGAATTGCTTCATATTCCTTTCTTCCAAATTTATATTCAGTATGTAACAAAAGATTTTTTTGGTTTTTTTTTGTTTGATTTGTTGTTACCAAATCTTCCCTGACAGCATAAAAAAAGGATAATACTACTTCAAAAATGTAAAAAACTTTTATATTGCACATATGGTCAGAGCACTGGGATTTTATACGGTGAGTCCATTAGCTGAATCCATTTCTTTCTAAAACACATTGCATGTACTAGTGTTATAGAAGGGATATATAGTGAGGTCACTTTATTTATAAATTTAGTAAGGTCAAATATTTATAAATACAACTTACAAATACATACTAAGCACTTAAATTGTTACTACTTGCCATGTCCCTGACAGTATGTATACCTATGTACAGAAAGCAAAAATGATAAAAATCATCAGCAAGGAATTTTAATGTTATTGTTTCTTTTGTTTATTTTTTTGTTTATGAATAATCAGTATTCTAGTTGTTTGTTTACTTTTATTTTCATAGGTAAGCTTCAGTGAACTTCTACCAGAAAACCATTTAAATATTTTTCTAAGATTTTGCAGGATTTCACTGTGCTTCTTTAATAGTCACTAAACAAATTGTAAAGTGGAACCTGGGTATGAGCAAGGTAGAAAAATCTTTTAGTCTGAAGACAAAAGTAGTGTGTAAGCAACAGGAAATTCAAGCAAGTTCAATGTACTTACATATGGACTAAAATATACTGACTCATTTGAGAACGTCTGTGTCATCTATAGACCTGGAGAAAATTTTAAGGCCAAGAGTTGTGTTTTTAACAAAGAAGCAAAATGGAGCTAAAATTCAGAGTTCTGTTCTGAGTTTATCATAATATCATAAATAAACCCATAGAAACATGACTTCACTGGCTACCTCCACAGAACAGAAAGCACATGATGTAGATGATCTTATGAAGACAGAGACTCAGTGTCCTCAGGTATTGATAAGTACCATTTTAAAGCTAAAATTGAAGGAATCGGGAATTATGAAGAGATCTCTTCTGAAGAGCAAATTCCACATATAATACAGCAAGCGAATTGAAACATCAGAGAAATTGAGGATATACAGTATATTTAGAGAAGCTCCTGATAATATAATTAGCTATTAAATCATCTATTTAGTCTACAAAGGGAAAAGAAGTGATTAATTTCCTTCTACTATTCTTCCAAGGAATACCAGTGAAACATTTTAACTTTTATTTTGTTTTTATTTCTCTTTTAAGAGGCATGAGGCATGACATGGACCCAGCAAAACCATCAAAAATGTCAACCATGATGCTTATACTACCATATGCAATTGTGACACCAGTGAAGATAATGAAAATGCTCCCATTAGTACCAAGTGAGTAAGCATGTCCCCATTAAGTAACTTGTCATCTTATCCCATATTTAAAATTTTCCATTTGTTCATCATATGTGTATCTTTTATTATTATTATTATTATTCTAAAAGAAAAGTTTAGAGTTTATTGATCTACATATTGGCAAAAAAAATGGATATTTTACTAAGTAAAATTAAGTTACTCTGTTGTGCTATGCAGTCAGTTATCAAAAAAAAAAAAAAAAAAAAAAGAAAACCTTTTTCTGCAGTGTTGCAGTGTGAGTAAATATCTAGAAATGTTTCTGAAATTGAGTGTTTTCTATACTCAGATCCAGTTACAAACTCATTATATTCTAAATATGGAAATCTTTATTTACATTCAGGGCCTCCTTTGATGAGTGCTGTTGATTCAAACTGGACTGGAGACAAGAATTAGGTCCTCCTAAGAGAGGGCCTAAAGCAGTTTTCTGATGTGATAATAAACACAACTTTGAAAATGTTTCTGTGGAGCAATGTTTAATTCCTATTGTCCTCGCAGTCTTTCTGAGAAAAGTACAATTCTTAATCTATAGCCTATACGTAGTACTATTCTGTAAGAGAACATTTGCTAACAAAAGTCTATACTCTATGTCGTATTTGGAATGGAAATACAGTTAAAACTGCAGCATCTCTGAGTAACTATGATTTTTTGTCTCACGAACAGCTATACTAAAATGCTATAGAAAAAAAAATCTACATCTCTTGTTAATTGTTAGTATTATAATAGAAGAGAAGTGGGGAAAAATAGTATCTTTAGGATGTGGAAATTTTATATCTCTATGTATCATTTTCCATCTAGTCTGGACTTCACACACAGCCAATCATTTTTATACAAAAGTTATGTGTTCTGTATGGCAATACAGTGAAAGATCAAAGAGACCAACTGATTAATTTTGGACTGATTTTTATGCAGGAAATGTTGTGGAACAGCACCATCTGCAGGTGTACTATCATAAATTTAATTTTCTTGGTGTAGTTAGACTTTGTTAATGTCATCTAGTTTATTTTTGGTACAGATTTGCTGTTTGCTTTTGAACAAAATCCAGCAGCAACTGAGGCACGTTTTTTGTTTGCTTGTTTGTTTGTTTGTTTTCTTTTTTCAGTAGATAAAGTGCTGAACATAATAGAAAATTAAAAATAATATAGAAATACATATCTTTTTTTTTTTTTTTTTTTTTTTTTTAGCAAAACTTTTGTTTGAAATACTTTAACCATTTTTTTTTTTCCAGCAAGTCTTTTGTCTGAAAGACTTCTCTTGTTGGAAAATACTTTTGTTTCTAAGAACTAAACAAACCAACCCATTTTGTTACATGCTCAGTGTAACAATTTCTTATACAATTATACAATATATTTTTTCTGCGTTATAAATATATATTTTTTATTTGTTAAATGTTAGACACCATAATTCTGAGACCAACCAGAAAAGAAAAAAACAAGTCAGTATGATTCTGTATGACATGCTTGGGAACAGGTGTTATATTGCATTATACTGTTTCATAATGTATCATTGAAAAGTAGCATTGTTGCTTTAACAAACAAATAAATAAATAAATAAAATAAAACTCATGTGATACTCCCAACAGAGAGCTTGCTATTCTTATAGAAACTATTTTGCCTCACTTTCCTCCACCTCCACACACTCCAACCTGTTGTAGTTGTTTAGAGTAAAAATATAGTAATACTGTGTACTTTGAAAATGGGTCAAATTACTATGTTGTAAGTTTTAAAGAGCAAGGTAATGGATTATGTCATCCATTTATGCCAATGTTCATGCATATTTACATTTTTAAGGAGCTCTGGCCACTGATTTGGTGCAACAGAATTTATTTAGCAGTAATATAACCTGAACACAGGCTTTGGGGAGAGTGGCTGGAAAGCTGTTCAGAGGAAAAGGCTCTGGGGGTGTTAACTGATGCTCACCTGAACATGAGCCAACATTGAGCCCTGGTGGCCAAGAACAGCATTCTGGCTTGTATCAGGAACAGTATAGCCAGCAGGACCAGGGAGGTGGTTGTCCCCTTGTACTCTGCTCTGGTGAGGCTGCACCTTGAGTACTGTATTCAGTTTTGGGCTCCTCAGTACAAGAAGGACATTGAGGCCCTGGAGCATGTCCAGATAAAGGCTACGAAGCTGGTCTGGAACACAAGTCCTATGAAGAGCGGCTGAGGGAACTGGGGTTGTTTAGTCTGGAGGAGAAGAGGCTCAGGGGAGACCTTATTGCTCTCTACAACTACCTGAAATGAAAGTGTAGGAGATGGGGGCTGAAAAGAAAGGAGCTGGGGGCTGGCCAGATAACTAGTGTTAGGACTAGAGGGAATGGCCTGAAATTGCACCGTGGGAGGTTCAGGTTGGAAATTAGGAGAAATTTCTTCTCCTAATTTGTTAGTATCACAGAATCACAGAATTTTCTAGGTTGGAAGAGACCTCAAGATCATCGAGTCCAACCTCTGACCTAACGCTAACAGTCCCCACTAAACCATTTCCCTAAGCTCTACATCTAAACGTCTTTTGAAGACTTCCAGGGATGGTGACTCCACCACTTCCCTGGGCAGCCTGTTCCAATGCCTCACAACCCTTTCAGTGAAGAAGTTCTTCCTAACATCTAACCTAAAACTCCCCTGGCTCAACTTAAACCCATTCCCCCTCGTCCTGTCACCAGGCACGTGGGAGAACAGGCCAACCCCCACCTCGCTACAGCCTCCCTTGAGGTACCCATAGTAGATCTCCTAATTTGTTGTAAAAGAGCAGTCAGGCTTTGGGATTAGTTGTCCAGGGAATTGGTGGTGTCACTGTCCCTGGGGGTGTTCACGGACAGGTTGGATGGGGTGTTTAGGGACATGGATTAATGGGTGACATTGGTAGTAGGGGGATGGTTGGATCAGATAATCTTGGGCTTTTCCAACCCTAACGGTTCTATGATTCTTTGATTCCATATCAGTTCAAGTGATGCAAATGCTTCATGCTGTGATTGTTATAATGTAGAGCTTTCCATGTTAGTACAAAGCCTTCCAGAAAATATACAATAATGTCCCTAAATCCTATTTTGGTGTACCTACACATCCTACACATAGATTTAAACTCCACAACCTTCTGAGCTGGTCATTATGTAATACATACAGAAAGAACAGAAATTTGTACAGAAAGAATAGAAATGGAAAAACAAACAAACAAACAAAAAACTTTCATACTTGTATGTTATTACTTGAGTTTAATACAATGCAGGGCTCAACCAGTCCCTAACAAAACACAGAGGAAGCAATGCAGCACTTACTCCCTGAAATAACACTTAAGGGCTTTAATCCTTCAGTGCTCTTTGTTTATGCCTTTGTAAACCAAATGCAAAGCAAAGGTAAAGATATAAAAAAATAGCAATGTTTTACAGCTATTTTCTCAGTTTTGTAGTACATACTTCAGAGAAGTAACATTTTGACTATTCTTTACTGATTACCTAGTTAAAAATAAATAAATAAATAAACAACTCAGTTAATATAAACTGCTTTTAGTGTTTGGAAATACAGAACTATTTTCCAATGTATGTGTGTAAGACTTTAAAAATAGACAAACAAAAAACACTGCCAAGAACACGTGTGGACTGGAGACTGAGGCAGCTGGACATTTCTCAAGGAAGCTGATTTCTGCTGGAAGGCAAGACCCATTAAAATGGAAACTATGGCTATGGAAAAATACATAGGATGGAATGCAGTTCATCTAGGAAAGCACATTACTGTTGTTTCTAATCTGTATTTCTGCAGCTGAGGAGCAGAAAGTACATCTTTCTTCCTCTACCACATTTCTCCATGTGTCTCCTTTCCCTTTCTTCATCTTAACCTGTTTTAGCATAATTTTCTACCATCCATCATTCTACCCACCATACTGCTTGTTTTAATATGGAAAGAAAAAGAAAAAGAAAAAAAAAAAAAAAAAAAAAAAAAAGAAAGGAATGCAGAATACCACTTTGGTAGTTTGGAAATGCTGTAATTGCTTAAAGAGAAATGGATTCAGAGAGTGAGGGAAAGACTAAACTGTATTTCAGTTCAATACATTCAAGGTTCTTTCATGACTAATTTGGTCCAAGAATTTAATTTGAAACATTTTATTTTTTTTCTGTAACCTCTGTCAACATCTAGCTGATTATGCTTTTATTGTCCACGTGCATTGTGCAACACCTGAAATCAGGAAAAGATTAACAGGAAGGAAAAATACATTTCCTTCCAGCCCTGCTAGGAAATAAAACATAAAATTTGTATTTTATTTAATTTTATTTTATTCACTAAAACATGACCAATATAAACAAGTTAGTGCCAGAGTTTCAAGGTGCAATGACCTGACTTGGAAGTAGTTTATATTTCTGAAGCTATTACATTGCAGTAGGATCTTTTTTTTATTATTATTTATTTATTGTTATTATTATTTTAATTTTCTCTTTTACAAAACAATTTATCTGAAGATACAAACCTAAAGTTATTATTATGTGACACTTTCAAAGGCTCCTGATAGAAACTAAAAAAAGTTTCTCAGTTGTTTTGTGAGATGTGATTTCAATAAAACAGTTTATTTCACTTTTCTTGTGTATCTTACCAAGTTCTAGCATTTCTTATTTTCAAAATTAGAGAAATTAAATCATAGAATGGCTTGGGTTGGAAGGGACCTTAATGATCATCTAGTTCCAACACCCCTGCCATGGACAGGGACACCTCCCACCAGACCAGGTTGCTAAAGCCCTATCCAACATGGCCTTGAATGCCTCCAAGAATGGGGCATACACGACTACTCTGGGCAACCTATTCCAGCTCTTCTTTGCCCTCTAAGAATTTCTTCCTTACAACTCATCTCAGTCTCCCCTCTTTTAGTTTAAAACTGTTCCTCCTTGTTCTATCATTATCTGCCTGGGCAAAAAGTTGTTCTCCATCTTTTTATAAGACCTCTTTAAGTACTGAAAGGCCACAATGAGGTTTCACCAGAGCTTTTTCTTCTCCAGGCTGATCATGCCCAGCTCTCTCAGCCTTTCTTCATAGGAGAGGTGCTCCAGCACTCTGGACATCTTTGTGGCCTTCCTCTGAACCCCCTCTAATAGGTTCAAATCCTTCTTGTCCTGGGGGTTTCAGACCTGGATGCAGTACTCCAAGTGGGACCTCACAAAGGCAGAGCAGAGGAGGACAATCTCCTCCCTCTACCTGCTGGTCACTCTTCTGTTAATGGAGCCCAGGATGCAGTTGGCCTTCTGGGCTGCAAGCACACACTGCTGGCTCATGTCAAGCTTTTCATCCACCAGAACCTTCAAGTCCTTCTCTGCAGGATTGCTGTCAATGAGTTCTTCTCCCAGCTTGGTGTCATCTGCAAACTTGCCGAGGGTGCACTTGATCCCATTATTCTAAAGATAAAGATATTGAACTGCACCAGTTCCAGGACAGACCCCTGAGGGTCACTATTTGTTATTGGCCTTCACCCGGAATGTTTTGAATGGAAACACTTTCTCAATGATTTGCTTAGTTTGAAATTATCCCATAGCAGTTCTTACTACATTTTTATGTTAACTCTGAAATTGTAAATAAACTTTATTTTTTTTTTATATCACCGGCCTCCACCTGAACATAGAGACACTGACCACCAGCCTCTGGGTGTGGCCTTCAAGCCAATTCTTTATCCACTGAATGTATTGAATCCCCTTCAAACCCATATCTTGCCAATTTAGAGATCATGATGTTATGTGAGACCATGTCAAATGCCTTAGAGTAGGTAGATGACATTGGTCAGTCTTCCAATGTCAACTGATGCAGTCACTCTATCATAGAAGTCCACCAGATTGGTCCAGGACAATTTGCCATTGGTGAAGCATCCTAATGATTTTGAGGTGCATTTTATTATAAACCAAAATGAAGTGCTATAAAAGTTCCATACTTCTAGAGGGAAAACATTAAAAGACTAAAAAATGTCTTATGTGATGACAGATTATGCTTGAGGATTGATTTTCATTTATCACTTTTTGCCAATTTCAAATTGGGAGAATATTAACAAATCTAAAAACTTCAATTTTTATTTTCATTCATTTCTCTTTTTATACTTGTCATTTTTAAAATGTACTTTAGAAACTGACCTTTCTGATTTCTTGCTTTTTTGGTGACTTCTAACCTCTTTCTAAATCAGCTTCTAATAACTTTCTTATAACTTCTTTTTAATCCAGGTTTCAGTGCAGGAAAAACACTTCCATTAGAATGCATCATACATCAGAATACTTAGTACATGCATGATGCCTTACACATGTGACACAATTAATAGATTCAGTGATATTCTGGATATATCACATTCTTCTATACATCTTAAAATCAGAGTACAAGTAGACAAATGGGCCTGGTGTGTCTGTGCTACCACGGAACAATTGTCACTTTTCTTTCCAAATTTCAAATGGAAGTGTGGAACCTGAATTTATACATTTTCACATATATATAATGCAACTACTTGTTTCCATACAATCTGTATTGGTGGGGACAATGGATTTGTGTCCCTCTCCACTATTCATCAGCAGTCAGGATAAATCCTTATGTATGAACATTTCACCACTCCTTAGGTATGGTTCCTGACTCAATGAACACATCATGTATAATCCAATGGAAAACAGATGATCAAAGGACAAAGAATTTAAGTCATGGAAGTTACTGGTTGTCAAAGTGCAGTTAAATCATCATTCTTTTTAAGGAGGGAGTATTTGCTTTGTATGTTTGCTTTTAATTAATATATTATAACAAATAGTAGGGAGAATGAGATAGTAGAAGAGATAAAGTAATGCCATCAACAAAGAGATTATAAAAAAAAAAAAAAAAAAAAAAAAAAAGACAATGGGAAAGAAAGCATTTTATGTCTCAGAACTACAGCAGTGTTTTAGAGATTGTATACATAAGTTTACAACACCTTGCTGGATCTACTGTAATTCTGTATGTTAAATGTGAATCAGAAATGATTCTTGAAGACAAATTTATTATATCATGAATCCTTAGCAAACAATTTTACAAGGTCTCCCCATACATTGACTTCTAATATTATTTGTATCAGTCTTCATACAACATCACACTAATGTCTTCACACATTTTTATGTACACTGCTTAACTATTTTGACATCCTAACATCATTCCATGGTTTAGATGACAAGGCTTTGATAATTTTAAGGCAATACTTAAATCAAACCAATTTCACTCTAAGCCTGACAAGACAAAATGTCAACAGCTTAGTTAAAATTAAAGGGATAGGGTCTGGAGAGGAGGTGATAATAGTTTGAAGGTTAAAAAAAAATATTGGAGAAAGATGGAAAGATGTTGAGAAAAGACAGAAATCTCATACACTTCCATCTCTGTATAGACATATTAGTAGTAAGGTGTCCTCTATAAAAAGAGACATGAATAGATACACTCATTTACATATAATTATTTATACATATCAGTGGGTGCTTTCATGTCTCACTCCAACGGAAAATTCTGTATTACATTTGTTATGATAAGAATATTATTTTAAGAATATTAAGAATATTATAATTCAAATTATAAGTGAATCTAACACCTAACTGCCCGGAAGGACATCTGCTCTAAACTGGTAACGTTAGAGATGAAGATGGGCATCAAGTGGATCAATGGGTTTACCGAGACCTTTTTTTTGGGGAAAATAAATAAATAAATAAATAAATAAATAATAATAATAATAATAATAATAATAATAATAATAATAATAATAATAATAATAATAATAATAATAATAAAGTGATCCTGAAAATACCTTGAAAGAAATGCAAAGATTTGTAAGTTGGAAGAGACCTTGGGGAGCAAATAGTGTTAGCGGTGCTTGCTGCAGCACCAGGGCTGCACAACATTGGTACCACCTCTCAGCAGCATCATGAAAATGGCAGGGACACCCCTGCAGACAGACCACTGCCCACAGTGTGTGAGGGCATGAGGGCATCCAAATACTTGCAGAAGGACTTGGGAGAGGGGTGTGTGTGTGTATACATTAGAAGGTTTTAAAATTAGTTATAGAAGGATGTTTCAAGAAATTAAAATGTTTATTAAAGTTTCATAACTGTCTAGTATTGTAGTTTATCTCTTGACATCGATCTGTATAGTTAACTCATTAGCAGTTGTTTTGATGTCATTAAGAAATCAATACAACAATTTGATCCTGATTTGTTTTAAACTATATGCAATAGACAATGCAACACCTATGTATCCATGTGGACTGAAAAATATATATATCTATCTGGTATACATATTGAAACAATGCCATCTATCTATTCATCTATAAAAATTAGATTATTTATTTATTTATTTATTTTTAAACTCCAAATATCATCCGAGCTTCATCCATATGGCAGCCTAGATAAGAAAGTTATTAAACCTGGGAAATCATTATGTACATTAGAAAAGTAAAGTTGATTTTTGGACTATCACTGTTAGTACGTTGCTTGTGATGGAAGCTCAGGCTTAAATTCTGAGACATGTTGCTTCCTTTTTACTACAGCTAATCCTGCATGTACCCTACACAACCTGGCCACCTGGATATGTTATGAGGGAAAATGTACTTTCAGGGATCCTGGCAGAATGATACTCGTGCATGAACATAAAGGACAAGATTACAAACAGCCTCAGTTTAATGAGTCCTCTCGAGAAATGGACATTTCAGCTCTGGGCTCTCTGACACTCTTCATTTACATAAAGAACCAGTTTTAAAGCCCAAGGATATGCCAAGTACCAAAAATATGCAACATCCAGAATTTCTTTCCTTGGGAACACACACTTGACAGAACACCTCACAATACACTTATGTACAGGGAAAACTTAAAGCTTTCCCAAATAAGTAAATTACAGAGAAAATATGGATAAAACTGCTTTGACATTGGCATTAAGCCATTTTAATTTTCTATAATGATTTTTATTCTTTTGCGGTATCAAATTTATAATTAAACACTATTTTCAATAACCTATAAGTACACTTAAATATTTTTATTACCTTCCATCTGGGAAGATAATATTCTAATATATCTGGCTATAAGCAAAACTGGAACAGGTGATTATCTTACTTTTTTTTAAGGCTCCAAATAATTGGATTTGGGAGCAACCCATTGTAAGAAAAAAAGAAGGAAGGAAGGAAGGAAGGAAGGAAGGAAGGAAGGAAGGAAGGAAGGAAGGAAGGAAGGAAGGAAGAAAAAGCTAGCAAAAAAACACCAAACCAAACAAACCAACCAAGCCAACCTAAAATAAAATAAAATAAAATAAAATAAAATAAAATAAAATAAAATAAAATAAAATAATATAAAATAAAATAAAATAAAATAAAATAATTATATATACTGGAGAAGCAAATAGAGTTAATTCAATTTTCACAGATGTATTGATAATGGTTTTTCAATACATATAAATAATGAAAGCTTTTTGTTTGTTTGTTTGTTTTTTGATGGATGTTAAAGTCTATTTTTACCCAGATGCTATACTCCTAAATATATCTTGTACATTAACAGCATCTCTTGTGCAATTCTATAATTCTTTTATGTGGTTGCTCTTTTTTAGGATACTGTATCAGTGAACGTGAATAACAACAACAAAAAATTAGATAAACTATTATGGTGTTTAGATAACAGTAAATACAATTTAAAGTTAACCATATAAAAAGTATATTTTTCTATTTCCAGAACACACAGTGAGTAAGAAGTTTGTTAGAAAAAGTTAGAAAACATTTTGGAAATGTTAGGAAATTACCTGTTGTAGTAATAAGATAGTTACTGGTTTTTGTTTGTTTATTTTTTTAAAACAGTGTATAAATGCAGAGATTAATTAAATTGTTTATTAATAGTCCAGTATATTAGAAAATGTCTTGTAGTAGTGAATGTGAACCAGGAAAGAATTTTTCAGGAAAACAGTCTCTTTTGCCTATTTTCTTCCAGACTGGAATGCTCTAGTCTCTTTCAAAGGCACCTCTTTTCTATGTTTCATTAATTGATTTTGTTACAGACAGCTCTTCAAAACTCTCTTCAGTGCTCTTTGCATTTAACTCTATCCTTTTGTTTCTGTCAGAGCAGCATTGTTTCATACAAGTATTTCATTTTCTCCTTGTATTTCCTTGTTGTTGTTGTTGTTGTTTCTTTGTGTTTTGTTCTTTTTCACTCATATTTTATTTTTCTGAGTTCTTTTTGAATACATCAAATATAAAAAGGAAATGTATAGTAATATATTTCCATAGATCAATTAAAATGTTTTAATGGATTTGGTTTTGCCCAGAAAAAGCCTGATTTCCCTCATGAATAGGCTACGAATAACTGTCATGTGACTGGCCTTAGAGAAACAGCAGATAATCAGAAAACTGCAAAATAATACTATAAATTGGGAAAACAAGTCAGTTACTTCACCTGAGCTGATAGGATCCTGAAAAAAATTATTTTGCAGAAATCTGTATGCAAGTAGGACCACACTTAGAAGATCTAAGCAAGCACTGATATTCTTTTGAACTGATCCTTAGGAATGAGTGACAAACTTTGGGCTTATATTCTTGTAAAGGTGGGGGAAAAGGTTCCTACTGCAACTGTTTTTGTTTTTTTTTTTGTATGTGTGTGTGTGTGTTTTTTGTTTTTTTGTTTTTTTTTTAATCTTTCCATGTAATTATAGTAACAAGATTTTGCTACATCTTTAGCACTGGAAATTGTAGATGGGGGCCACTGAGAGATAGAAGTGAAAAAGACTCTTTCCTAAGAAACCAGCAATCATGCCACCAGAGGGGCTAAAGGGACTGAAGAGTGACAAAGTGTTGTCTGCTTATAGCATACCAAATTTTAGTCCCTAATATGTTTCACTTCAGATTTCTTCTCACATTCAGCTGGAACATCTCATGCTTCAGTCTGTGCCCCTTGCTGCTTGTCCAGTCACTGGGCACCACTGAAGAGCACCCGTCTCCATCCTCCTAACACCCTCCCTTCAGACATTTGTACACATTGATAAGATCCCCTCTCAGTCTTCTCTTCTCCAAGCTAAACAGGCCCAGCTCTCTCAGCCTCTCCTCATATGAGAGATGTTCCAGTCCCCTAATCACTTTCATTTCAATTTTCATTTCAATTTCGATTTCAATTTCAATTACTGTAGATCATCAGAGTGTAGTGAGTAGAAAATAAAAAGATAGGACTAAAATTCTCTGTCTAGAAGACTAGAAGCTACTGCTTGTGAGTTAGACTGTCAACTGACAGGTCTGGTTAAGTTCCCAGTTTCAGACTTGAAGCAAAGAATCTCACAGCAGTACCAACTGAGTTAATTTCTTACTGATGCTACCCAAGCTGTGTGCTGGCAGAAAGATTTGCCCTCACTTTGGTATGAGACTTGCAGTTGTCACCTAAGCTTTTATTTACACAGCTTCTATTCCAGTGGAAACATAGGACATTTTTCAAAGATGTTCAGGGCTTCACGTAGTTTTTGTATCTAGTTAGAAAAAATGTGATGTCTCTACAATCCTATACCATTCCCCATAAATATAGTGCAATCACTAAAATTAAGAGTCTTATTTTTTCTCTTCTTCAGAAAAGACAACGTGACAATAACTTGAGAAAGAATGATATTCACTGAGCCATGCAAACTGTCCAGAATTCTTACACTATTTTGCTTAATGATACATCATCTGCAGGCTTTAGTTTCCTCTTGTGATTAGTTTTACTGCAGCAGTATTTATACTCTGGCTTACAGGCTACCTTAGAGGATTCTTACAATCTGTTGGCTTATTCATATGTGGAACTCTGCTCTGGTCTATGTTTCATAATATTATAAAAACAAAATATGTAGATTCTATGCATATCACAGATGTTTAGTACATATATTTAAAAAGTTGTGGGTTTTTTTTTGTTTGTTTGTTTGTTTTAATATATATATATATGCTATTTTTTATAGCTCAAGTGATCTTATCTCTGTTTTAGAATTTGATGAGTTTTGTTTTATTTTCCAAATAAAAATCTGATAAGGTAGATAATACTTCATACCAAGCATGAAGCAAAACATCAGCAAACTACATAACAATTTGTCTACAACAAAGAATAATTTATCCATGTTTTTTTTTGTTTTGTTTTGTTTTTTTTGTTGTTCCATTTTTCAGTCCAACAACTGAAAATAGTAATGCTTATGCTAGAACCAATTCTCTATGAAATAGAAAACTATTTTATTGTTTATATATATATATGTATACACAAACACACAATTCTACTGCAAGGATATTCTGCTGTGTTTGATGAATATCAAAGACATCAGTGTAAGGAAAACCAAATGAGTTTGTAGGTAGGATAAACATCTTGTGGGCCCTCTTAAGAATACACAAAGTTTCTGTTACGGTAGAGACTGAGCAACAATACTTTTGCAGGATGTCCAATTATGACATCTGTTGTTTTAGTTAAAACTGTATCTCTAGGTTTCTTCTTTCCAGTATTTCAGTTCTGTACAAAGGTGATACAAATATATTTTGCACATTTTACACCTCTCTGTTTTGAAAAAATATATTAGAAATGCTTTCCAGCAAGTATGAAACATCTTTATTGTTTTTGTTCAAGTCCAATATGCTTATTTAGGCTCTATGATCCCAAAAAGCTTTTGATGTGAATCTCCATTTCTGCTATAATGGTCTACATATATTATTCATAAAGGAGAATTAGTCACAACTATGTAAAGTACTGTACAGCTAGGAACTTTGGACTCTGTTCTAGAAGAAACTTGTGGTCCAATAAATATAATATCCTGTTTCTGGCAATAGTTGATGCATAACATAATAACATTAATGCAAATTAATACTATTTGCAGCCTTCTGAAATATATAATAATAATAATTAATAATGGTAATAATAATATAGGATGCTAAACATGAGAAATTACTGTACTTTCCAATAGGAATAGTTTTTGTTAAATGAGTTTCTGGCATTTCTTTGATTTAGAATTAATCAATTTACAGGAGTTTCTGGTCTTCAACGCTGTAGCACATACATAAACATGAGAAAGAGTTTGTTCCTAACATAACTTCTTGTTTCCACTCTAACATCACTGGGTAAGCCTAATGTGTTTTTTGATTGATTTTCATTTGGTTGGTTTTGATTTCATTTTGTTTGTTTGTTTGTTTTTCCTTGGCTATTGAAGTCAGTCACAATGAAGTCACAATCCCTTCATGACTGTGGATTTGTATTTGGGACTGAATGCAAGTTTTTAATTTCTTCATTTAAGTTTTTCAGCAGGCAGCCACACAGCCACTCAGTCACTTTCCCCAAGTGGAAAGGGGGAAAGAATGGGAAAAGTGCAAGAAATCCTGGTTTGAGATAGGGACAATTTACTAAGTAAACAAAAGTCACACACACGAGCAAAGCAAAACAAGGAATTAATTTGCTACTTCCCATTGGCAGGCAGGTATTCAGCAACTTCCGGGAAAGAAGGACTCATCATGAATAATGTTTTCTTGGGAAGACAAAAACCATCACTACAAATGTCTGTCATCACCCCCTCCCACACACACACTCCCCCCTTCCTCCTTCTTTACCCCAACTTTTACTGCTGAGCATGACATCATACAGTATGGAACAATGGAATATACCTTCGGTCAACTTGGGTCAGCTGTCCCGGCTGCATCCCAAATTCTTGTGCACCCCCAATCTCCTTGCTGGCAGGGCACCACAATTAAAAATATTGGTGTGTTATCACTTCTACTTTCATCAAAAATCTAAAGCACAGCTCACATTGTGTAAGCCTCTATGACAAAAATTAGCTCTATCCCAGCCAAAACCATGCCATGTCCTAAAGAAATAATTCCCCTAATTAAAACAGTTTCTGGTTCAAAAGAAGCCAGACCCAAAGAGTATGATTTTAAAATGTTTTAAACAGAAATCAAATCACATTTACTAAAATTCAAGGTGGGGGAGCAAAAACAAACCTTTATTCAGAACTAAACAAATACTTACACAGCTACAACTGAGCCAAAACTACAACACCTATTTTGAATTACAGAAGAATTGTAGAGATTTAATTATACGTCTTCAATTAAAAAGTTAAAAGAACTGCATAGTGGTCATAAATTGCCCCTTGCAAATAGCTACTAATTAGTCTATGAAAAAATGTAATACTTCCAACAAATATCTTGCACAGCCAAGAAGAAAGGAAGGATTAATGGCATTTTTACTATCAAGTGTATGTAATTTGACGTAGGTGATATCTAAGCACTGAACATGTTTCATAAGTAAAGAAAGGCTATGCAACTCACCCTACTGGTCTGCTTTTGTTCACTGTTCTCCTTTTCACCATTCTTTCTAATGATTTGATCCATTCAAATAGCTTCAAATCATCTCTGTAACCAAACTGAATAAAAGAAAAGGTAGTATGACAGCACATATTTTCAGTACGTTTCAGACAATTCTTGTTTAATCATTTTTAGTATTTTGTGTATTTGAGCATTGGCTACATTCTCTTACTGAATATAATTCAGATCTTTCCTTTTAAGTGAAGAGAGAGGAAAGGCAGCATAATTTAAGGTATTTTATGTTATCCTCTGAATATTATGATCCCCTGCATGCTATATTCAGTCCTTTTCTCATGTATTGAAATCAGTGCTGCATTGCTACTCAATGTCTATAAGACAGTCATAGTGGGTTAGAGAAGTGGTGCTGTTAATCTGGTGTCCTGCTTTTATCAAGCAGACGCAGCAGATGCATACCAAACACTGTAAGTAGGTAAGTATAAAATGATAGTTCCCAATTATTTTCTCCCAACTTCTAAAAATTATCAGTTTTTAGACTTCCAGAAGAATGACATTTTTGTTGAGAAATTGAGTTTTTGTTTATGTTTCTCCTGTCAAATAGTATCACACAAATAGTTCATCCCTAAATCCAGTCCTCAGATTAGGTCACTCCCATGCTACCTTTCTGACTGATATATCTACTTTTTTTTTTTTTTTTTTCAGATAAATCCTCAATGATTGTTCTCATGTCCCTCCATGAACCATTCCTTCAAATAATTATAGACAAAACTTCATCAGTCTTTGCTCCCTCTAAAATCCTATCATACTGTCCCAGTGAGTTCCTAGTCCTACCTTTGGTCATGACAGCCCACACTTCCACCAAGGCTGTTTCCAGACAACACAGCCCTCTCAAAACCCCGATTTGTGCTACTTGAAACAGGGGGCTTGGAAAGGGTATATACATATATATATTAAAAAAGTCTAAAATTCTAAAATTTAATGTTTGTCCTGGAGTTATCCGGGACCCAGTATGGTGTACTGACTGGGTCCCTGATGATACTTGGGACTGGGAACACTCAGTATGCAAGTACCAGCCCACAGTTCATCTTCTGGAGTGGGTTCCTTTACCCGTGGAGAGGTAGCCTCTGAGCTTAATAGTACCTGAGGGACATTTCTTTCACAAATTAGCCAAATGAATCAGTTAAATGTCAACTGGAGATCTAAGAAAAAGAAAGAAGGAAAAGTAAAGGTTATGGAAACTATTTGGCAGGGTATGATAAATGTACAAGATAATAAGCAAGCAAAGTTGAAGAATAAAGAGAAGTCCTTAGGTGCATTAATTTGTGTTACCATGAAATGTTTTCATTAAAATTTACAATTTTTCTACTTATCAAGCTTTTTTTTAGATTGTTGGGTTTTCTGATTCAGTTTTGTTTACCCTTGAGTTATTTTTCTTTTTTCTTCTAATATTTCTTTGAGTTGAAGAGATAGAATTCAGTAGCACAAGCTCAAACCATTCCCTCTGAATTTCAGATTGTGCAATACTACATATTTAGAATGTACAGTGTAAATTCTCTTTTCTATTTAAAAGCAATCCCAGGGAATTTTAACTTTAATTAACCTTACAGTGGCCTTCCAGTACTTAACAGGGGCCTACAAGAAAGCTGGAGAGCTCCTTGATCATTGTCAAGGAGGGTAGTGATAGGATAAGGGGTAACATCTTCAAAGTAAAAGAGGGGAGATTTAGATTAGATATAAAGAAGAAGTTATTTACTTTGAGGGTGGAGAGGCTCTGCAGCAGGTTACCCAGAGAAGTGGATGCCTCTTCCCTGGAAGTGTTGAAGGCTAGGTTAGATGGAACTTTGAGCAATCTGGTCTAGTGGGAGGTGTCCCTGCCCATGGCAAGGAGTTGGAACTAAAAGATCTTTAAGACATCTTCCAATCCAAGCCATTCTATTATTCTATTTATTATTTTCAATATTCAGTATAAATTACTGCAGGTAAACCTTGTATGTATACATGTAAGATGATCTTTTATCCCAAAAGGATTATTTTATATGAACAGGCATTAATACAACAGAACGCAGCAAATTTTTTGGCATACATTCTAAAAGCTATTCCAAGTACAAGAAAGTTAATTCTGCATCATGTTACAAATTCTTTACCACTGAAGTTGCAGTTGCAAAATAGTGTATTTTTTTTTGGCTAAGTCATCAATACTGTCTTTTGCAAAAACTACACCTTTTCAATTTGTAGGCCTTCATATATTGTATAAGTAGGCTTTGCAGTAGTTGAGAGATGAGCAGATTTGCTATCACTTTGCTGTTTTTGTTGGATTGCTCAATGCAGACAGAGAATAATAGGTAACTTCCATCTCTGCTTCATGGACTGGCAAATTTCAACACTGAATTTTCTGTCACTTGGGAGTGCACTGAGACAGGTCATTTAAGGAGCACAGTAGAACAATAGATTTAAAAGATCAAGAAGAATTGTTAACTTGAACTATTTGTTTTAGACAGTTTGTAAGGTAGAGGAAAATAGAAAATTGCAAGGTACAAAATCTTCTGTGGTATTTATATATATATATATAACAGCAACTTTCAAAAACGTTATGTCTTAGAATGTATATGAATTCTTATCTGAAGAGTATTCACAGAATCACAGAATCACAGAATTGTCTAGATTGAAAGAGACCTCCAAGATCACCTAGTCCAAACTCTGACCTAACACTAACCAGCCCTCCACTAAACCATATCACTAAACTCTACATCTAAACGTTTTTTTAAGACCTCCAGGGATGGTGACTCAACCACTTCACCAGGTAGCCCATTCCGATGCCTAACAACCCTTTCGGTAAAGAAGCTTTTCCTAATATCCAACCTAAACCTATTCTTTATTTATATTCTTTATATGCCCAATGTTCTGTTCTTTCAGGTTTAGCTTTGCCATGATGAGCACGACTGCACTTCAGGTACCTAAGAATATGTATTTTAACTCTAAGGAACAAAAAAATTGTTTTGATAACCTTGTTGTCTGTGAGAACTTTTAGCATTCCATGAGAAATGAGTTGCAGTGAAAGCTGTCAATATTAAGATTATCAAGTCAACATCTTGATGAGCTTGTCCATATCATGATATTCACTATATAATGCTGTTCAAATATGAGCAAAAACCATTTGTTATAACATTTAGGGAAAGTTCAAGAAGCCGTTCCAACAACTTGATGCTATCAGAGAATAGGAATCAAGAGACCTTCCAAATGCTCCTGTAGAGATCAATGTGTACAGAAAATTCTGTTTATATGAGAATGGTGAATTGTCAAAGGTCCTATCTAGTGTTCTGTGTCTGGTATTGATGAAGGAAAAATGTTATTGAAGTTATTATATTTAGAAAATAAGGAAACTAGTAGATTAATAGTAATTGAAAAGATGCTCTGTGAACAGAATTGTATCTGCACATGTATCCTGTACAGTATGTCTTATATACTGAATGTCTTACATACTGAAACAGATTGCTGAAACATTGTTGGCTACTTATTAGATATGTCTGATTTAAATATTGAAGAAATTGAACTGTTTTTTTTTTTGTTGTTGTTGTTGTTTTTAACTCAAATCCCAGCCTTATGAATTACTGGCATAACATACCTGAAATGTTTGTAAATGCTCATTCAGATTATTTTTTTTTTCTTAACATTTTGATATGAAAAATTTTTTTGCTTCTCTTATGCCACTACACTGCCACTCACTTTGTTCTACTCAGTTTCACAGAACTGCAGAATCACAGAATGGTTGAAGTGGTAAGGGAATCGTAGAGGGCATCTTGTCCAACAACCCTGGTTAAGAAGAGCCACCTAGAGCAGGTTGCCTAAGATACATGTCCAGACAGCTCTTGAATGTCTCCAAGATAGACTCCACAACCTCCCTGGGAAATCTGTGTCAGTGCTCAGTCACCTGCATAATAAAGAAGTGTTTACTGATGTTCAGGCAGAACTTCCTGTTTTTCAGTTTATGCCTGTTACCTCTTGTCCTGTCAATGGGCACCACTGAAAAGAGCTTGGTTTTGCACCCTCCCTTTGGGTATTTATAGATATTGATGAAATCCACCTGTAGTTCCTCTTCTGAAAAGTCCCAGCACCTTCAGCTTTTCCTCATGGAAGAGATGATCCAGCCCTTTCATGATTTCCATGAACCTTCACTGGATTCCCTTCATTAGCTCTGTATCTCTCTTGTACTGGGAATCCCAGAATTGGACACAGTACTCCAGATGTGGCCTCACCAGAGCTAAGAAGAAGGCAAAGATCACACCCTTCAACCTAGCAACAATACTTTGTCAAATGCAGACAAATATACCATCAACCTTCTTTGCTGCAATGGCACATTGATGACTCATGTTCGCTTAGTGTCCACAATGACCCATAGGTCCTTTTATGCAAAGATGCTTTCCAGCTGGGGACACACTGTACTAATGCCTGGGGTTGTTCCAACCCTGGTGCATGACTCTGCACTTCTTGCTGAACTTACCATAGAATCATAGTTTGGGTTGGAAGAGGCCTTAAAGATCACCTAGTTCCATCCCCCTGATATGGACAGGGATACCTACCACTACACCTGCTTGTTAAGGACCCATCTGACCTGGCCTTGAACACTTCCAGGGATGGTGCATCCACAGTTTCTCTAGGCAACTTGTTCCAGTGCCTCACCACCTTCTGAGTAAAGATTTTATTTTATTTTATTTTATTTTATTTTATTTTATTTTATTTTATTTTATTTTATTTTATTTTATTTTATTTTATTTTATTTTATTTTTATTTTATTTGAAGCTATTACCCCTTGTCTTATCACTACACACCCTGATGATGAAGAGTCCTTCTCCAGTTCCTGGAGTTCCAGAAACTTCACAAGGTTCCTGGCACTCCAGCCTGACAAGGTCCCTCTGGATGGCAAAAAGACACTGGGGACACTGGGGACTCAGATAGTGTGTCATGTTGTGTCCCCTCCCTCCCTCTACCCCCTCCACCCTCCCACCCCCCACCCCCAGTTTCTCTATTGAGGGTAGGGAGGACTTGCAGACGTATCTTCACAAATTAAGAGAGCTGGGTAATCACCAACAATATAAAGTTTAAGAGGATCAAGTGCTGGATTCTGCACCTGGGAAGCAGCTGCTTTCTGTAAGTGGGGTAAATTGTAGCATACTTCATTAAAGTGTCTTTGACGTTCATAGGTAAACCCTGAAAAACTGCCTCACACTGATATTTTTTATTCATGAGCCTAATTATATGCAATCAGTATAATCTGGAGAAAGCAAATTGCAGTTCAGTTCCCTGGCCAGATACATTAACTATAACACAAAAATGTACATTGGGTGTGGGGGTGAGCTATGACAAATATAACTACAACTATAACCATGAGTATTACTTTGTTTACATCAACATTTCTGAATCAAAGCAAATGTTTCTTAGAAACTGATATATAAAACACCAGGCATTAAAATAATTAATTTTTACACAGGAGATAAAATTAATCTTGGACTAAACAATGTCACCTCCATAAATTTCTAATACATCATTAAAATCACAAAGCTGTAAGATCAAAACCATAAAAGGTACAGATAAATGAACAGATTCAAGTTTCAAATAACTAGTGAATATTCAAGTTTTTGTTAAGAAAATTTTCTGCTGCCTGAGGTCAGAAGGGGGTACCAAAATATTGCCTTAGGTGAATGCAGGGTCAAGTAGTCACAGGACCAGAATCACACCACTGGGTGACATAAAATTCCAGATTAATTTACTAAATAAGATGTGTATAGAGGGTAGCTACTGATTTCTATTCTAAGATTTCAGTTCTCTGTGACACTGTGGCATATACACATTTGTGCAGGATACACACACCATTCCTGGCTTCTGTTCTCACTGCAACCAGCACCATGGACTCAAGATGCCCAAGTACTGCTGACTTTTACTCCTCAGCCTCAGTAGTCTACACAGTGGTGGATGCCTCTAGCTGGGTTCTTCCTTTGCTATGCCCAAGGGGATTTTTAACAGAATCACAGAATCACAGAATTTTCTAGGTTGGAAGAGACCTCAAGATCATCGAGTCCAACCTCTGACCTAACGCTAACAGTCCCCACTAAACCATTTCCCTAAGCTCTACATCTAAACGTCTTTTGAAGACTTCCAGGGATGGTGACTCCACCACTTCCCTGGGCAGCCTGTTCCAGTGCCTCACAACCCTTTCAGTGAAGAAGTTCTTCCTAACATCTAACCTAAAAATCCCCTGGCTCAACTTAAGCCCATTCCCCCTCGTCCTGTCACCAGGCACGTGGGAGAACAGGCCAACCCCCACCTTGCTACAGCCTCCCTTGAGGTACCCATAGAGAGCGATAAGGTCACCCCTGAGCCTCCTCTTCTCCAGGCTGAACAAGCCCAGCTCCCTCAGCTGCTCCTCGTAGGACTTGTTCTCCAGGCCCCTCACCAGCTTCGTCGCCCTTCTCTGCACCCGCTCAAGCACCTCGATGTCCTTCTTGTAGCGAGAGGCCCAAAACTGAACACAGTACTCGAGGTGCGGCCTCACCAGAGCTGAGTACAGGGGGACAATCACCTCCCTAGCCCTGCTGGTCACACTGTTCCTGATACAAGCCAGGATGCCGTTGGCCTTCTTGGCCACCTGAGCACACTGCTGGCTCATATTCAGCCGACTATCCACCATCACTCCCAGGTCCTTCTCTGCCTGGCAGCTCTCCAACCACTCATCTCCCAGCCTGTAGCTCTGCTTGGGGTTATTGCGCCCCAGGTGCAGGACCCGGCACTTGGCCTTGTTGAACTTCATGCAGTTGACCTCAGCCCATCGGTGCAGCCTATCCAGATCCTCCTGCAGAGCTTTCCTACCCTCAAGCAGATCGACACACGCGCATAGCTTGGTGTCATCTGCTTACTTACTGAGGGTGCACTCGATGCCCTTGTCCAGATCATTGATGAAGATATTAAAGAGGACCGGCCCCAGCACCGAGCCCTGGGGGACGCCACTAGTGACTGGCCTCCAACTGGACTTGGCTCCATTCACCACGACTCTTTGGGCCCGGCTATCCAGCCAGTTTCTAACCCAACGAAGCGTGCGCCAGTCCAAGCCAAGAGCAGCCAGTTTCTTGAGGAGAATGCTGTGGGAGACGGTGTCAAAAGCCTTGCTGAAGTCAAGGTAGACCACATCCACAGCCTTTCCCTCGTCCACCCAGCGCGTCACTTTGTCATAGAAGGAGATCAGGTTCGTCAGGCATGACCTGCCTTTCATAAAGCCATGCTGACTGGGCCTGATCGCCTGCTTGCCCTGCAAGTGTTGCATGATGACTCTCAGGAGGATCTGCTCCATGAGCTTCCCTGGCACTGAGGTCAAACTGACAGGCCTGTAGTTTCCCGGGTCTGCCCTCCGGCCCTTCTTGTAGATGGGCGTCACATTTGCTAGCCGCCAGTCGATTGGGACCTCCCCCGATAGCCAGGACTGCTGATAAATGATGGATAGTGGCTTGGCCAGCTCCTCTGCCAGTTCCCTCAGTACCCTCTGGTGGATCCCATCCGGCCCCATCGACTTGTGCACATCTTAGTGCCGTAGCAGGTCACCAAACAGTTCTTCATGGATAATGAGGGCCACATCCTGCTCCCCATCCCCTTCCACCAGCTCAGGGTACTGAGTATCCAGAGAACATCCGGTATTGCCGCTAAAGACTGAGGCAAAGAAGGCATTGAGCACCTCCGCCTTTTCCTCATCTCTTGTAACTAAGTTTCCCCCCGCATCCAGTAAAGGATGGAGATTCTCCTTAGTCCTCCTTTTTGTGTTGATGTATTTATAGAAATGTTTTTTGTTATCTTTAATGGCAGTAGCCAGATTGAGCTCCAGATGAGCTTTGGCCTTCCTAATTTTGTCCCTGCACAGCCTCGCTACTTCTTTAAAGTCCTCCTTAGTGGCCTGCCCACTTTTCCAAAGCTTATAAACCCTCTTTTTCCTCCTAAGATCAAGCCACAATTCTCTGTTGAGCCAGGCCGGTCTTCTTCCCCGCCAGCTCGTCTTTGGGCACGTGGGGACAGACCGTTCCTGCGCCATTAAGACTTCCCTCTTGAAGAGCGCCCAGCCTTCCTGGACTCCTCTGCCCTTCAGAACAGCCTCCCAAGGGACTCCACCAACCAGTGTCCTGAGCAGCTCAAAGTCAGCCCTCCGAAAGTCCAATACAGCGGTTTTACTGGTCCCCTTCCTGGCCTCGCCAAGAATAGTGACCTCCACCATTGCGTGGTCACTCTGCCCAAGACAGCTCCCGACAATCACGTCCTCCACCAGTCCTTCTCTGTTTGTGAAGAGAAGGTCTAGTGGGGCACCACCCCTGGTAGGTTCACTAACCAGCTGCGTCAGGAAGCTATCTTCCACGCTCTCCAGAAACCTCCTAGACTGCTTTCTCAGGGCTGTGTTGTGCTTCCAGGATATGTCAGGGAAGTTGAAGTCCCCCACGAGTACAAGAGCTGACGATTTTGCAACTTCTGTCAGCTGCCTGTAGAATTCCTCATCCGTCTCCTCATCCTGGTTCGGCGGTCTATAGCAGACCCCGACCAGGACACTAGCCTTGTTGTCCCTGCCGATCCTAACCCAAAGGGACTCGACCTTGTCATTCCCAACCTCGAGTTCTACAACCTCGAAAGACTCTCTAATATAGAGAGCCACACCACCACCCCTTCTATGCTGCCTGTCCCTTCTATAGAGCTTATAGCCAGGCATTGCAGCACTCCAGTCATGAGACTGGTCCCACCACGTCTCCGTGATGGCAACCAAGTCGTAGCCTGCCTGCCGCACGATGGCTTCCAGCTCCTCCTGTTTGTTACCCATGCTGCGTGCATTGGTGTAGATGCACTTCAGCTGGGCCATTGCCTTATCCTCCGGCCTTGCCATTGTTCCCCCTGGCACAGCCCCAACAATCCTAGCCTCAGCCCCATCCCCCTTCCTACCTAGTTTAAAGCCCTCTCAATGAGCCCTGCCAGCTCCTGGCCCAGGATCCTTTTTCCCCTAAAAGATAGGGACCCGTCTGCGGCCATCAGGCCAGGTGCTGAGTAAAGTGCCCCATGATCAAAAAACCCAAGATTTCTGCATTGGCACCAGTCCCGGAGCCACGTGTTTAACAGGTGGGCTTTCCGTGTCCTCTCTGAACCCCTCCCTGCCACCGTAGGGATGGACGAAAACACCACCTGCACTCCCGCTCCATCTACTAACCGACCCAGTCCCCTAAAGTCCCTTTTGATAGCCTTGAGGCTTCTCTCTTCGATGTTATCACTGCCCGCCTGGACTATCAAAAGGGGGTAATAGTCAGAGGGGCGTACCAGGTTAGGAAGCTTCCTGGCAACGTCCCTGACCATGGCCCCAGGGAGACAGCAGACTTCCCTACGGGTAGGGTCAGGCCGACAAATAGGGCCCTCTGTTCCCCTAAGAATCGAGTCTCCAACAACAATAACCCTCCTGTCTTTCTTGGTGGAGGCAGTCCCGAGGCGCGGAGTTGACCTCCTCGCCCCAGGCATCCTCCTGGGAACATTTGCTACCTCTTCCTCACACACCGGCCTCTCAATCTCTAGGGCCTCAAACCTGTTGCGTAAGGACACCTGGGAAGGTGGGGCCGGAAGGGGAGGGCATCATCTGCGATGTCGAGCAGGGACCTGTTTCCATTCCTCCTCAGCTCCCAGATCCCCTCCCTCTGCCCGATGGGGACAGGGCAGGGGGTCCGCCCCCATTTGAGGAGTCTCACCTCGGCACCTCCCCTTGAGGCCCTGCAGGGAGTTACTCCAGAAGTCTATCTCCCGCTCACACTCCCTGATGGCCCTCAACCTCTCCACCTCCTCCTTGAGCTCCGCCACCATGCGGACCAGATCATCCACCTGCTCGCACCTCACGCACGCAGTTTCTCTGCCTCCCGCCGATGGCAGCAACAGGCTCAGACACTCCTTGCATCCGGTGACCCGAACTGCTGCATTTTTTAACGGGTAGTCAGTCTGCGTGTGTACTGACTTTCTGGAGAGCGCGCCGTGCCTGGTGGCGACCATTATCACCTAGCTACGGCTGTTGTTTAGGAGGTGTTTGTGTGTACGGGGAGCGCTCTGCCCTTCCTGCGCGCCCTGCCTGCGCGAACTGTCGCGCAAACTGCCGCGCCACTCCCTTCTGACGCGCCACGCCCTGTTTGCCCGCCCTGTTCACCGCGCTCCTGGTCGCTCGCGCTCCCTAAGGGCAGCTTTTGAACGGCTGGGGAGGGGGCGCTGCTGGCTCCGCCTTCGCCTCGTCAGCCTCCCTCACGAGGGCTGTCGGGTCCTGGCGGCTCCCTCAAGTAGGCTCGATGCCGGAAAAAATTAGCC
Organism: Aythya fuligula; assembly: GCF_009819795.1. Classification (NCBI taxonomy): domain Eukaryota; kingdom Metazoa; phylum Chordata; class Aves; order Anseriformes; family Anatidae; genus Aythya; species Aythya fuligula. Next base: position 19,091,119 of record NC_045559.1, read on the forward strand.
CTGCCTGGCCCGATCCCCCGCTCCGCTGCAGAACACGTCTGCCCCGGAGCCGATCGCCTCGGCAAAATCAAAATTTTATTTTTAGTTATTTATTGCTTCCTAATTAAAAAGAGTGGTTAAAAAACAATGCTTCCTGATCAAATAACCTAGGAAGAGTCTCAACGATCTATTTCTCCATATCTGAATGCAAAAATTGATTTACCACTTTGGTCATTATCTCCTTCTGGCCTCTTGCACTAGGTGTGTTACAAGGGTGTAAAGTTGTTAACCTTTTCTCTGAGATTCCCTGCCACCACCCATACTTAAACAATCTGCAGGGCAGATGAACTATAAGTGCAGATGCAGTTCAGATCTTTCAAGCAGGAGTGGCCCCACAAGACAACTATCTGAACTTTAATTGTTTTCCCAGAGCATATAATGAATTTCTGATGAGTTAGAGCTGGGCAAGCTCAGTCACAATGTCATTATATCTGAGCATTTGTAATCAAGCTTCACTTCATAACAAGTATTACTATGGAATACTTACCATAGGTGGTGGGTTTTTGTTTGTTTTTTTGTTTTGTTTTTAGAGCTATGTGAACTGCCAACTAAACACAAAATAAAACCTACTCAAAATGTTCAGAATATTCAGCATAAATGTAACATTTTAGCTAAGCCTAAAATATTGAGTACATTACAAAACACAGTTTATGATATTTTACCAGTTTTATGATACAAAGGGAAAAAAAAAATAAAAAAAAAATCATGTTAAAGCTATTCTATAAACAGAGATGTCATATAAATAACATCTCTATTAGAAACACAAATCATTTCATTTTAAGCACAAAAAAAAAAAAATCTTTGCCAATGACTAATTAAAATCAGCTGCAGTTTACACTAGTGTCAACGAGCTACATAACTATTGAGAAAATTTACAACTTCACATCTCTAACTTGTGTCAATAACATCTGAAAATGTTGCACATTAAAAAGTGTGTTTGATAGCATTAACTAGTATTTGACAAATTCTTCTAAAATGTTTTGGAAAATTCACAGAATCCAAAAAAACCTGTGTTGAAATTAAACGGGTTTTAACTATCAAGGTCAGAAAGAACATTAAATGAGGGACATAACAAACTCTGAAACATTTATATTTTAATTAGTTTTCTGAAGAATCAAGATTTTATGGGCAGATAAATCTCTGGTGACTGTAATGATCTGGAACAAAAGATGGTGGTAGTCAGCAGAAAATTCATTCTGTGACAAGAGTTACAGGTAAGAAGAGTTGTACAATATTAAGTACCACAATGGCATAGCATGAATTCTATCCTGTTTCACATATCCTTTTGTACCATCTTCTCCCAGTAGGTACACACATGAAAACTTGGTTATTTGACATAATGAATATTACATTTTTCAATTTTTAATATGCATCTACAAGAGGCTGTATTGCTGTAGTGGGTTTACGTGGCAAGGTTTTGGTAGCAGGGGGGGCATAAGGGTGGTTTCTGTGAGAAAGATCTAGAAGCTGCCCCATGTTTGGGAAGGGCCCCATTGTTTTCCAGAGCTGAGACAATAAGCAATGTTGTTTTGCGCCTCTGTGAGAGCATATTTAAGACAGGGAAAAAAACGCTGTGCCACACAGCAGCCGGGAGAGTGAGGAACAGCCTTGCAGGCACCAAGGTCAGTGTAGAAGGAGGAGGAGAGGTGCTCCAGGCGGCGGAGCAGAAGTCCCCTGCGGCCTGTGGTGAGGACCATGGTGAAGCAGGATGTCCCCCTGCAGCCCATGGAGTACCACGGTGGAGCAGGGTTCCATGCTGCAGCCCATGGAGGAGACCACGGTGGAGCAGGTGGACCTGCACCGACGGAGGCTGCCGCCTGTGGAAGACCCCTGCCGGAGCAGATTTCGGGCCGAACCTGTAGCCCATGGAGAGGAGACCACGCAGGAGCAGGTGACCTGGCAGGAGCTGCTGCCCATAGGGGAGCCAGGTTGGAGCAGTTTTCTCCTGAGGGATGGACCCCGTGGTATGGACCCATATCTGGAGCAGTTCTGGAAGAGCTGCTGCCTGTGGGAAGCCCACGCTGGATCAGTTCATCAAGGACTGTATCCCGTGGGTGGGACCCCACAGCACAGGGGACGAGAGTGACCGAGAAGGAGTGGCAGAGAAGTGCTGTAGACTGACCATAACCCGCATTCCCCCGTTCCCCTGCACCGCTCAGGGGGAGGAGGTGGAAGAGGGTGGATGGGGTGGGAAGGTGCTTTTGGTTTCTTTCCTTTGTTTCTCACTTCTCTAGCTTGTTAGTAATAAGCAATAAATCTTACTATCTTCTTATGCTGAGTCTGTTTTGCCCGTTACAATAATTATTGTGTGATTTTCTCGTCCTTATCTCAACCCTTGAGCCCTTTTCACATATTTTCTCCCCATTCCTCTTTGAGGAGGGGGAGTGAGAGAGCGGCTGTGGTGGAGCTTGGCTGCCCACTCGAGTGGAACCACGACAATTGCCATTTAAAATAAAAACAAATTTAAAACAAACTAACAATAACAAAATAACAACAACTAACACTCTGGAGTTCTGTACCTCATTTTTTACTTACGAACCATTTCCTTTGAAAGTTAAATTGTGTTTGTTTTCTTATAGTAATTCCTTTTTACCATTATAAGATCTCCCAGACAATATCAAATAAAGGTTTAAACCTGAAATTATGAAGACTTTATTCATGTTATACAAACACACTTCAAACATAGTGTGCAAGTCTTTTGAGACTGAATAAAGAGATCAAGGGTAACTACATATTCTACATTATAATCCCATTCGTGTCAGTGTTAGTTGCCTCCACTGACTAACTTTCTCACTATATAGCTTGAGTTCTATGGGTCAAGTATACAAAGAATGGCCCACACTGGTCTCTGCCTAAAGCTCCAAGGTGATCTAGGTCTAGGCACACAGTATCTGAATTTTATCCTGATTTTTCTTTCTCAGGAAAGCCTCACAAACCAGTAAGTGCCCAGAACAATGATTAGCCTAATAAGAAGAAAATACAACTTCTGTATTACAACGTAGTGATCACAACATCCTTGAGACAAACAGAACTGAACATCACAAGCTCATAAATCTTGGGCTACGAGGTGTTCGCTATATGATAATTTTGCTGAATCCATTGCTGAATACACCATAGATACGCCAACAGTTGTTTTTGATGAGTCTGCACTTTATACAACCGTACCTAGCCAGAAGAAGTTTTTTTAAAGGTATTCATCTTTATTTTGGAAGAAGGAAAGTGATCTTTCTCTACCATCTTCCCATCTGAATGGAGACATCTGTCATCTGTGGTAGCAGTATAACAGCTACGTATGCTCTTCTGCTGCTTCTCCATTTTACCTCTCCACTAAAAAACCTCCATGTTTAAATTACATTGTCTGATTTATTTATTTATTTATTTAACTATTTATTTAATTATTTATTTCATAATACTGTAAAACTAGAGAAGTTAGCAAAGTTCTGGGGGCCCTACTACTACAGCTCTTCAAAGTCTTGTATAACAAGAACATGTGAATAGAATCTGACTTGTTATTTACAGACATTATTAGCTTAAACAGTTTAAACAATTAAGTATGTTCTCTAGCACTATATTGTTTTGTAGCAATAATTACAGAAGCATGGAAATACTCATGCTCATGCTCCTTGTGCTCAGTGATTAATGCAGAACCACCTCTGGAAGCAGACATACTGCTGACTGTCTCAGCTGAGAACACGTACATCCCAAATTAGCACAAAGCCATGGCAAAGCAATGGGTAACAAATGGGTGTGCTGTTGTTTCTATTAGTTTCTATTAGTTTCTATTACTGCAGCTATGGTAATGAATCAGGGCAAATTGATGTACAAGCATTGCACAAGTTTTTGAAAAAAAAAATATATATATGGAAAAAACAAGAAGAAAACCTGCCCTACTGAAATGACAGTGATACAGCAACAAAATTAGACAAAATTATCTACCCCGTTTCCTCTCCTTATTTCTGTGCCATTCAGGTGAGTATTCTCATTACAAAGTATCAGATTTCCAAGTGCCAGAAAGAAGTTTTACTTGTCTTTCCTAATTAAAATCTAACCAGTTCCAAACTTTAAATTCATTAACTGCACTACATGTAAACTGAACATAAAAGTCTGCAACTTAATGAGAACAGCATTCATTAATTTCCAAATATGAAACATAGAAATAAAAACATAAGGACACTAAAATTATTTTATAGACCAATAAAAATAAATATTTCTCAGATTTTTTTCCCAATTAACCATTTTGGAAGAGAAGCAAACAACCAAAATATTCTCCTTATAAATGAAACATTAAAGTAGACATCAGAAAGAGTAGTCAGGCATTGGGACTGGTTGCCCAGGAAGTGGTGGAGTCACCATCCTTGGGGGTGTTCAAGGAAAGGTTGGACCTGCTGCTTAGGGACATGGGTTAGTGGGTGACATTGGTAGTAGATCTTGGAAGTCTTTTTCAACCTTAATGATTCTATGATTCTATGATTTGGCTTTTATCTTGTATGCTCCCCACTACCACTCCATGATTTTAGTGGCATATCTCCATGTGGAACATTTAAGCTAAACACCCTCAAGTCAAACAGGGAACAGAGTTATGAATCAGGCAAACGTGGATCTCTGTGAGAAATATTTGGTAGCTGCATCTGGAACAGAATTTAGTGGTTGACAATCAGTAAGACACTTAACTGATCAATTCTGGACTATGAAATATAGAAAAAATAAATCACAGAATCAGAGAATCACAGAATTTCTAGGTTAGAAGAGACCTCAAGATCATCGAGTCCAACCTCTGACCTAACGCTAACAGTCCCCACTAAACCATTTCCCTAAGCTCTACATCTAAACGTCTTTTGAAGACTTCCAGGGATGGTGACTCCACCACTTCCCTGGGCAGCCTGTTCCAATGCCTAACAACCCTTTCAGTAAAGAAGTTCTTCCTAACATCTAACCTAAAACTCCCCTGGCGCAACTTTAGCCCATTCCCCCTCATCCTGTCACCAGGCACGTGGGAGAACAGACCAACCCCCACCTCTCTACAGCTTCCTTTGAGGTATCTGTAAAGAGCAATAAGGTCACCCCTGAGCCTCCTTTTCTCCAGGCTGAACAAGCCCAGCTCCCTCAGCCGCTCCTCATAGGACTTGTTCTCCAGGCCCCTCACCAGCTTCGTCGACCTTCTCTGCACCCGCTCAAGCACCTCGATGTCCTTCTTGTAGTGAGGGGCCCAAAACTGAACACAGTACTCGAGGTGCGGCCTCACCAGAGCTGAGTACAGGGGGACGATCACACTGAGCACACTGCTGGCTCATATTCAGCTGACTATCCACCATCACTCCCAGGTCCTTCTCTGCCTGGCAGCTCTCCAACCATTCATCTCCCAGCCTGTAGCTCTGCTTGGGGTTATTGCGCCCCAGGTGCAGGACCCGGCACTTGGCTTTGTTAAACTTCATGCAGTTGACCTCAGCCCATCGGTGCAGCCTATCCAGATCCTCCTGCAGAGCTTTCCTACCCTCAAGCAGATCGACACACGCGCATAGCTTGGTGTCATCTGCAAACTTACTGAGGGTGCACTCAATGCCCTCGTCCAGATCATTGATGAAGATATTAAAGAGGACCGGCCCCAGCACTGAGCCCTGGGGAACTCCACTAGTGACTGGCCTCCAACTGGACTTGGCTCCATTCACCACGACTCTTTGGGCCCAGCTATCCAGCCAGTTTCTAACCCAACGAAGCGTGCGCCAGTCCAAGTCAAGAGCAGCCAGTTTCTTGAGGAGAATGCTGTGGGAGACGGTGTCAAAAGCCTTGCTGAAGTCAAGGTAGACCACATCCACAGCCTTTCCCTCATCCACCAAGTGCGTCACTTTGTCATAGAAGGAGATCAGGTTCGTCAGGCATGACCTGCCTTTCATAAACCCATGCTGACTGGGCCTGATCGCCTGCTTGCCCTGCAAGTGTTGCATGCTGACTCTCAATGTGTAATCATGGCATCCTCCAGCTTTTTAGTGCCTCTTTTTTTTTTTTTGCTTTTTTTCCCACAAATATTATTATTTTTTTAATCTGTCAAATCTGTATTCAACCTATTATTTTTTTAAACTGTATTCAAATCTGTATTCACATTGCTTGGTACTACAATGGTACTACAGAGTATACAGAAGAGATATTTTGATACTTTGACCTTTTCCCTATTGTTCGTATTCCTCCATCTGATTCACTGATTCCATAAGTAAAACAGGCAAAGAAAGAAAGATCATTGTTTTTAACATTGAGGAAAAAATAAATAAATTAATTAAAAAGACATATTTTGGTTCTAATATATATATATATATATTTATTTTTTTTCTAGCAGTTTTGCATTTTGGACAGGAATAAAGAGTGAAAAGTTCTTTTGCTCTTATTGATCAGACTAATGAAATTATTTTAAATTGACTAAAACACCTGTGTGACAATCAGCCTAAGCAACACTGGATATAAGACTTCCTGAAACTAACAGCTAACCAAAAATGTTATAAATAATCAATATATTGATTAAACTACTAATTCTTTATTTAGACTAACAATACATTCTTGGCTCTATTTATATAGTGAGTTCCCTTTACCCCATAATGAGACTAGAAAAGCTTAAGCCGCCTAAAATTGTTTCTTTTTATGATTGTGTTGTCTTCATCTTTATTTAGCAGTAACAATCCTTGAATCTTTGCAACCTTTATTCATCTTGATTATATGAGTTTAGCTCACCTTTAAAAAGTTAAACTACGACAAAAAAATAGAGTAATTCCTAATGCAATTCCCTCTTCAATCAATTAATTGGGACATATCAGTTTGGTAGTTTTCAGTTAATTTACACTATGTCATGTTGATTTTGTATTTATTTATTTATTTACTTATTTCTAAACAAAAAATGTTTTCCCTAAGTCTAAGTCATTTCTAGTACATTTGTCTTCCAGACTTGCAATGCAATTTCCCCAAACTCTTTTAGCTTGAATTTCACTATGTATGCATGAAGAAAGTGTACATGAATAATGATTACTGAGACCTGAGCCATCATATTTTTTTTTACTTCTATGATTAATTTAAAAGATCAAGTTTCAAATTCCCTCTTCATTTTGAATACAATGTATTGTGAGTTAATAAATTGCCATTTAAGGTTTTGTGTATGACAAGCAATTGGCAGCAGGATCTCTCCATTTTTAACAACCATTCAGTCATCAAAGATACCAGTTTTCCTTCATCCTGTAAATTCTCAGGAAGACCTAAATACCCGTAAGTAAATGTAGCTATAAGCTTTTTAGAAATTTCCTTTAGAAATTTCTTTTTTCTAAATACTTACTTATTACTGATCCACTTTCTGCTTTATGTATTAGAACATTTATCTGTAAACACTCAGAAATCTTGCTTCTGAGTTGTTACTTGGGAAATGATGATGCCATTTTTATAGAGACATGTTACTCTTGTTTCCTTACACATGGTGTTCACATTCTTACCACACCAATAATCACACTAGTAAGCAGTAAACTGTACTTCTAAAGTTTCTTTTAAATGATCTTCCTCAGTGCACTGGAAGTTGAACTAGTTAGACTTGAACAGGTTGTGTGAATTACAAGGTAGGTAAAAATGGTTTATTCATCAGAATCAGAAGTTTAGCAGACAACACATGGAAATCAAACTGGTAGCTGGTCACTGTTGGCACTCCTCAGGTATTAACACTGGGACCGATATTGTTTAACATCTTCATCAGTGATGGGAAGAGAGTTAACTCTTGCCACTACTGTGTACAACAGTGTATTGAAGAGAGTGATTTAATAATCACTAGAGGAATGGTTTCCATTCAGAAAGCTGAATGGAAAATGGTTTCCATTCAACAAGCTGAAGGAATGGGCCGTTGGAAACTGAGGAAATTTTATCAGAGAAAATGAAAAGCCCTGCACCAGGGATGGAACAATCTTATGCATCAGTATAGACTGGGGATCAACTGGCTGTTTCACAGCTATGCAGGCAGAGGTGAGGAAGAAGAGGAAACTGATGAAAAAGAGGAGAAATCATTAAAAAAAAAAAAAAAAAAAAAAAAAAAAAGGCAAATAGATCATCCATGTACTTAGTTGCAGGATGTGGAAAGGCAGTTATGCAAGTATTATTCCAGAGATCTTAGAATTCAGTCTGGGTGGATTTCACTTGGCCTACCTTGAGGTATCTGGAACTTGATTTATGTATGAATTACTTGTCTCAGGTAACATCATAATCAATTGTAATTTAGTCAATACAGGCAGGAGAATCTAGAAAGCGATTCCTCAGAAAAAGGGGAGAATCCATGCAGGCTGGGACTTCTTACATTTTCAGTGTAATAATTATGCAATTGATCTCTCTTGCCTCTTCCACACTTTACTCTGATCAAGCCGTGCTGTTTACAAGTTAAACTGCTTCTGTAAGTGCTAAAAGGAAAGAAATTTATTTTCCATAAGCACAGAAATACATTTTTATAATAAATATATCCTCAGGGAGGACTTCTGCTGACACTGCTTTCTCAGTGCCATGGTAAATCAAGAATATTATTTCTCTAACTTACATAGTGAGGCTAGCAAACATCTGTACTGTAGATATGAAAGAAAGGGTCATATTGCCTAGCTTTAGATGTCTGAGTTGTTGGCACTGCTCACTTTCAGAGACCAAATGAATCACTCTCAAGACCCCATTAGCTAGTCTCCATAGACTATCACAGCAGATTCCTAGATAATCAGAAAGCTGATGTTTTATGCAGTCTTATTTATTTATTTTTTTTGCTCAATTTCTTTTTTTTCAGCTCAATTTCATAGCTATGAAACAGCAAGATATTTATTTCATCAAATGGATTTTCCCTTTATATAGAACTGAGAAGTCTGGGTCAGTATTCTTTAAAAATTAAATTAAATAAATAAATAATCAGCCTTATATCTAAGAATATGAGGAATTTATGAAATTGCTAAAAGACCAAAGCTACAGTTTGAATAAATGACTAGTTATTTTATTAAGGATGGCAAAAAAAAAATGTTATTTATAACTAATTATGTCACTGTATAGCTTAATATCTGAGTTTTCATTAAAATACAGACATTACTTAAACACAAGCATTTTCAGATGTGTTACGTAAATAATATTTTAAAATATTATACGTGTATAATAATAATTTAAAATATTATATATGTATAATATTTTAAAAACAATCCTTTTCTTTCAACATCAACAAAAACTCTGGTAAATCTCACAGAAATGACTGTCTCATTTTCTTAGTGTAGGAATTACTGAATTAAACAGTATGACTTGTCTTACACAGCAAATCTATCCACATGTTCTTTTGATTATGTCTTCCAAATTAAAAGGTCAACATATTAAGTAAATTATCTGCTGTAATATTTTCTCCTCTGGTAATTAAGGTTCTCTGCATATGTTGCCTTACAGAGTAGTGGTTTCTACTCTTAACTAAAAAAGGTAAACTGATTTCTTAGAACTACCGTCTTGTAATGTGAAATGTCAATAAATCAGTTCACATAAACCAAGATGTGTTAGGAGTGATCTTGTAACCAATGGAGGTAAAAGGACTGATAACTTCAATTAGGAGGAAACAAGAATGGTCATGAGTAGCTGAAGTCAAAATGTCAGCACTCCTCCAGCTATGGAAAAGGACACTTGAAAAGGGACTAACAAAGATATACATGCTCAGCTGCCAGTGCCATTTGTTTAGGACAAGTCATGTGAGAAGTCATACTGAGGTACAACTTCAAAGTTGTGTGTCACTTCAATCTCTAAATTCAAATTAAAGTCATATAGAATCATAAAGTTTCCTGAGGATGTCCGGAGCTGTTTTTATTGCAATTTTGTACCAAACCTGTGGCATAATTCATCTTTCTACTGTGGAAGATATAACGTACAAGATTCTTCTCGTTATGTTCATAATAGATGTGTGTTATTTGAAGCAAGCTTTAGGGTCAATGTGATCTTGCTTTACTTACATAACAGCAAAGTCAGCTCTAAGGTCATTGTAAATTGCTTTTACCAATAAACTGAATTATACAATACGAATGGGAAAAGAGGGGGAAAGTAATTTCCTCTTAAACTCCTTTTCATTTCCTGTGCATACAACAACAAAAAATTAAAGCCTGATAGCACATACTGTAGAAATAACGGAAGACTTCTTCAGATTTCAGTCTGATTAATTACACTGGAATATACACAGCTATTCATAAGGTAAACTAGGTATGCCTTTTTCTGTTTTCAGTAGCGCAGTAATTGTAGTGTCAGTTTTTTCACTAAAAGTGTGAAACAGAAGTTTGCCTGTTCTATTTTATACAATTGTTGCTAAAATTAACTTCCAGTTAATTTTTGAGCTCTGGATCATGAGTTTTTAAATTAAAATGATCAGGGATGTAATTAAGCACTGGTAGAAGCAAACCACATTAAAAAAAAAAAAAAAAAAAAAAAGTTTCCTGTACTAAAGGCACACTTGGGAATATTATAGAGACAGCTGGACAATTTGTCTCTCTTTGACATGTTGATGATAAAAACAATAATATGCAATACACAGTCAATTACTTGCTTATACAATTCTGGATATGCCAAAACATTATCAGAATCACAACTAGATAGCACCTTCCCTCACACCCAGTGTTATTGTGTTTGTCTTTGTGTGATCACTGAACAAACAAATGTACCTTTTTGCATCCGTTCCTAATTTAACTGTTCCAATCTGAAAATCCGAGCTTAACAGAGAAACAATGGATAGATCCAAAGCTTATATTTAGGAGATTAGAGTAAGAATTAGAATTTCCTAACTGAAATTTCATATTTCTGATATCTTCAGTTTTTGCTTCTTAATTGTAGAACTGTCAAACAGGCTAGATTCCCAACTTTTTAAGCTTAAAGAATCTAGTTCCTGAAATTTCTACTTTGATTTATAATTAAGCTTAGAAAGAATCCATGTAGCTGAGAAAATTTTTTATTTTTTTTTCTCACTCCTAGTAAAGATCCATCAGCTGTGCCCTGAGCTGTAAGCAGGGGTCTCAGGGCTGGCCTGGGCTTCCCTTGGCTGCAGCTGGGCTGAGCTGGTTCCAGTGCCTGCCTTTGGGCCAAGTGCCTCCTGCCTCCCCTGCCAGTGCCTCCATGGGAAGGGTCTGGTAAAGCCAGGGAGTCGCTGCCCAGCAAACAAAGAGCCCCTGGGTGGCTGAGCCTCGGGAAGGCTGTGGGGCCATGCTCACCTTGCTGGGATCAGCAACCTGGGGTGAAGGAACATTTAGAAACAGGCCAAAACAGTCCCCAGACTGAGAAAGAATTGACTCCTAGGTGTTGAATTCCTGCTTAGGATCCTTGAAGCCATCTTGGGACACCTCACCATCTTCTTGCCTGAGAAAAAATCTAGTGCTTTCCGTGTTAGGAACATTGAAAGTGTGAACACAATACTGGAGAAAAATCATGGATATTAATATGTTTTCTTGTATAAAAAACTATTAATGAGTCTTTCTTGTTATAAATTAGATTATGAAAATTTAAAATATTATAATTTAACTCAGAAATATTACCTTCTAATAGAACTTTATTGAACTTTAATCAGGTTAATGATAGATTAAAACCATAGAACATTTTATGTTGGAAGTGACCTTAAAGATCATCTAGTTCCAACGCTTCTGCCATGGGCAGGGACACCTTCCACTAGACTTCCACTAGGTTGCTCAAAGCCCTATCCAACCTGGCCTTAAACACTTCCAGGAATGGGACATCCACTACTTCTCTGGGCAACATGTCCCAGTGCCTCACCACTTCTGAATAAAGAGTTTCTTCTGCATATGTGATATAAATCTCCCCTCTTTTAATATAAAAACTGTTATTTCTTGTCCTATCACTACACTCCCTGACAAATAGTTCCTCCCCAGCTTTCCTGTATACCCCCTTCAGGTACTGGAAGGGTTTACTGAGGTCTTCCTGGAGCTTTCTCTTCTCCAAGTTGAATAACCTCAAGTCCCTCAGGAGACCAGGTGTCCCTTGATCATCTTCATGGCCCTCCTCCGGATTCATTCTGATAATTTCATGTCCTTGCGCTGGAGGCCCCAGAGCTGAATACAGTACTCTGGGTGGGGTCTCATGAGAAACCCCACCCAGTATAGGGAGAGAATCACCTCCTTTGACCTGCTGGTCATGCTTCATTTGATGCAGCTCAGGATATGATTGATTTTCCGGGCTTTTGGCATGTTCCTTTTACCCCAAAATAAAACTGAGTATAATACTGGGAATCATATTGCCCCACTGTTCAACAGTAAGTCTGGATGCTTTTACGCACAAGCTGTGCAGAATACTTCAGAGATAGCAATGGGCATTGAAGAGATCCAAGGGATATCTGTTGAGTTCAGATGCAAGCCAAGTGTCCTTCTGAAGAAAGGCAAGAGTTTCTTGAGAAAAAAAGAAGAGATATGGAGGTAAGCCTTATTATTTTTTTTCTTGATATTGAAATCTTGTATCTCAGGTGTTAATTTATTTTTCTTTTAAATACTGACTAGCATAGAGAAAGATTATAGTATATACTGCCCTTCAACATCATTTTGTCAAGATTTTAATAAAAATAAATTTATTTAAGCTATCCTTGTGGAAAAAAAAGGAACAAGTAGAATGCTTGGAAGCAAACAGAAAAGGTTGGATTAAAGAAGGAGGAAAAAGTTTAAAGATTAATATGCGTATTACTATTTATGTATCTGTATTTATAGACACACACACACATATATACATACATGAATAAAAAGACCAGCAATAAGAGATGCAGAATAATCTGGATATTATAAAGTATTTTTACAGTACACAGAAATGCATGAACTCCACTCAAGGGAGACTAGAAAATACATGCAGATAAGCCTGTGTACTAGCTTATAATTCATATTGTCTATTATAGTACACCAAAGCTAAGAGATAAAATTCCCCTATGGGGAATCTATTGTATTGTAATATAGGATGAACCTTAATTAGTTATCTAGCTGACCTCTTGAGATTAGGCATTCAACTTCTGAATGAGAAAGGTTAGGTGCAAAAATCCCAGCCCTGTGTCTACTTCTTTAAGGAATAACAAATCAGGTAGGTACTATCAGGTAGGGATTGTGTTGCTTTATGCCAGCTCTTATGTAGATAGAAAGTTTGAACTAGTTTTCACTTATGCAAGACAGTAGAAGCACCTTTACAGGATGTCAATATTTTGTCTGAAAGATGCACTATTTTCTTTGCAAAAAATATATATATAAAAATAAAAATATATAAAAAATAAATATATAAATATAAAAATAAAAAATATAAAAAATAAACATAAAAATATACATAAATATCATATTGATATCAAATAACAAAACTATACATATCATATTGGATATTCACTGTCATATAAGACTTTTTGGGGAACTCACAAATACAACTCTCCAAAGAAATACTTAAAGTTCTAATTTAGAGGGCTGTCATGTTGAAATAATTTGCCAAAGAAACAATAGCCTGAAAGGTAGAATATATTATATATAATTTATTTTGTGTTGATAACCGGTGTGTTGGATAACAGATTTCAGTGATAACAGAGAAATATTTTTGATAATGATCTTTTTACAGAATGTTTGGTCAGAATTACTAGAATTGAAACACTTTTATCCTGGAGATTAGGAGTATCAAACAGAAATGTAGAGGTGAACAAAAATATTTATTCCAGAAACCTGGCAAAGATCATGTTTATGTACACAGAACCCATTTTTGTTAATTATTCATTCTTAAGTTGCAAGTCTTACAACTGAAATTTCTGTGGAAGAAAATAACAATTTACTGAAATGAGTTCCATTGTAAACAATGTATATATATTTTTTACAGTTCTAACCAAAGTTAGTACTCTAAAACTCACATAATAGCAGCTTCATTTTGTATTAAAGTGCTCCAGAGGAAAATGTTCTGTATGTCATGTATGCAAAGATTACTTCTGGTGACAGAGATCAAGGACAATATTAGTGAATTTTGTGGACAAAAAAAAAAATGTTTTATTTATTTGTTTATTTATTTATTTTTATCTCCCACCTTCAAGGCAGTTGTGACAAAGGAAAATATTTTTTAGGCTATCAGACCTCCGCAGTTTCCACAGACAGTGGGTGAGGTCCATATGAGGAAAGAATTAATTCACTTCAATATTTTTATTACTCATAACTCATAAATGAAGTCAATGAGAAAAAAAAAATAATTTTGATCATATGTATATATATAAATTACAATTAAAAAAAAATCAAAGTTTTCTCTAATATCTCAAAACAGACACCTAAGGCAAACTGTTCATTTGGTACTAACCTTTACACTGAAACCACCCTCTGTCTTCTGACCCATGTGAATTTTATGCATATCCTTCACTTTCTTGCAGAGATATTATCCTACAGAAGACAATAAAAAGGCATTGGCTTCATATCACTGCAAGACTTATAATTCTAGACTATTAACTTCTGTGGAGACACTCTGAGAATGCAATACAAAATTTTAATCGTTAATTTGGGTTAACAAAAAACATAGCTTTAAAAGACATATAAAGTCTCTGATCTTTGTAAAGAGTGATTCATTAAAAAAGAGCCTGTGGCAAGTCTGGAGATGATGATTAAAATTATGTTTTATAAGGAGGGTTCTCAGTGGAGGAAATGACTCCAGACTTGCTATCCAGCATGCTATTTGAATAGGACTCCACAGAGGTAACAATCTGAATTTTCTATTTTAATAGAATTTAAAGTAAATAGTAAGGTTTATCAGTGAATTTTAAAGACAAAGTAAAAAGGTTATGTCTGCGTCATTTACCTGGTAAGCAGTGAAATGTAGTAGGTGTTTTCACCTTTACAAAAGTAGTTGGAAATCTGATGTTATGTAAATGGGAAGGTATGATAAATGTGAAAATTAGAATTTGGAAAATGGTAGAAAAACTTGAAATATAAAATCAGTCAAGAACATACTGGCTTTTGGAGGTTATTCCATTATTTTTTTATCTGTACTATAGTGTATGCAGAATTAAGGAATTTTATATATGTCTGAATAATATAATGTCTAATTATTTATGCAACTTGAACATTTGAGACGTTATCTTTTACAGGCAACTAGATAACAGGATAATGAGCAGAAAACCCATAGTGCATCAAATGCACTATGCCAATGTCTACATAATATAGCTTCAATAATGTCTGCATTATATTGCTTCAATATTGTCCAGTGACAACATGTAAAATATTAAAGAGCATTAAAAGACATAACGGTATAGCCAGAACTGAACACATAAGATAGATAGCAATTAATCTTAGAACATATTTTGAGATTATAGATTATAGATTGAATTAACCAGTTTAAAAATATGCATAAAACACTATAATATGATATAGATGGAATTATATAGAAAGAGATATGGTAGAATCCAGTACCTTAAGGGGGTCTATAAGAAAGTTGAAGAGGGACCCTTTATCAGAGAGTCTTGCCTCTTATGAGAAGCTTTAAACTAAAAGAGTGGAGATTTAGATTATATATAAGGAAGACATTATTTTCTGCAAGGGTGGTGAGGTTAAGTTGCCCAGAGAAGCTGTGGATGCCCCTTCCCTGGAAGTGTTCAAGGCCACTGGGGCTTTGAGCAACCAGGTCTAGTGGAAGGTGTCTCTGCCCATGGCAAGAGGGTTGAAACTAGATGATCTTTAAGTCTCTTCCAAGGCAAGCCATTCTTTGGGATTGAACAACTAGAATCTGCTTGCAATTTGGTCGTCATTGCCATTGCTTTTTTTTTTTTTTTTTTTTTTTACATCTACTTTGACAAGGTTGTCTGCTCCAAGGGAATGATTCTTCAGCTCCAGACCAAATGCCAAACAATTGTTTATGCCTACAGTACTCTACTATTTCTGGAACAGACTGGCTACAGCCATGAAAGCACTATGTCTGTCATGCTCAGTTATCATTATGGTTGTAATTATTTTATATCTTTATATAGAGAGATATTTACTATTTTCAGAGTGCTTAAAACAATAAGGACTCTGTCACAGACCACCCATGTAGTGCACTATCATATGATGTGTCTGCTGACTACCCAAAGACCTGAGCTGAGATCATTTGGGAGTTTTCCAGTGTTCAGTAGCTGCTTGGATGATTCTGTAAAACTATAGAGGGGAAATAATCAGACTAGTATGGTATGTCCATACTGACTTTGAGGAAAGCTTTCTCATATAATTATTTTGTAGAATTAGAAAAGCTTAGTTCACAAACAAATTTAAGGGGAAAAGACACAAATGAAATAATGATAGGCAAGAAACTCTAGAAAAAAATATATATAGAAAAATACAATCTTAAGTAGAACAGCTCACAGTGGCCGCAGAACAAAATCAGACTGGCTTAGTTTTTAAGGAGTAGAAAAAGGCCACATAATAGATTTATCTGCCTAAAAGCAAGGTGACATACTAAATACATCCATTTGCTATATCTACAATAATGTTGCTTTGCACTAGATACTAGATAAGAGCTCTTCTTGAAGGAGTGCTCATTTGACACTAAATTTCTCCGTCATTGTTTGTGATAAGGCTCCCACATACAGGTGCAATAAGACTCAATTCCTTGCAGTTCTATATCTGAAACTTGCTCAAGATTGAACTTAATAAACTAACACAAATTAATGTCTCTTTTTATTCTAAAACACTGAAGATGCATACATATTTTTTTTCTGCATGTTAACATTATAAAATCATACTACGGATACATTGCTTTTACAGAAAAAATGCATTGTGTTATTTATTTTTTATTCTTAATGGTCAATATTTTTAGTAAGTTTATTTTAAAACCAGTTCTTTAGAAATGTTTTTTCTCTTGCATTAGGTCCTCTTGTGACCCAGTTCATTTCTGGATGACAAAACCTTCTTGCAGTATTCATAGTGGTAAAAGCAAATTTGCAAAAATTAGGAAAAAAAAATATATTGTGCTCAATGTAGCCTATGTGTAGAAACATGTGGAAAAAAAATAAAATCTGGTTTGTGACATTTTTGCTGTTTTTGATAAAAAAATATATATATAATTGGAATTTTCAACAATTGCTATATTCTATTCAACTTCACTTTTGCATTTTTATTACCTGAATCATTTAATGTATGAAAAGGTATCAACTACTTGGTTATAATATTTTCTGATGATGATGTTTCACTTTTATATTACACATATAATCTATATGCACCTAACAGATTTTGCACTGGGCCTACTCTGCTTCATTCCTAAATTTAATTACAGTGCAAACAGGACTTATATCTATAGAATCACAGAATCATAGAATATCCTTAGTTGGAATGGACCCATGAGCATCATTGAGTTCAACTCCTGGCTCCACATAGGACCATCCAAAAATCAGACAGTATATCTGAGAGCATTGCCCAAATGCAGCCTGAACTCCAGCATGCTGGGACCAGTTCCAGATCAGAGCCTGCTCCAGTGCCCAACTGTCCTCTCAGTGAAGAACCTTTTCCTGATACCTAACATGAACCTCCCTTATGATAGTTTCATGACATTATAGCTGCACAAGACCCCTGTAACAGCATAATGATCCCTATGTAAAAGACTCAAATTTTGAATTTTGGGATAACTGAAAAAGTATCTTCCAAGACCAGAAGTAGTTTAAGCAACTGATGAGTAGTGCTTTTGGTTTTGATTGATTGTATCACAGATCTTTAGCCATTATCAAAGTTCTAGCCAACTAAACACTTTTTCTGCACCTTGATCAAAAAGATTACTCTAACACAAAACTTAAAAATAAATAAATAAAAGAGAAAGGAAAAAAATACATTCTGTAACTTATTTTTATTGAAAATATAAAATAACTTGTTATAAACTTATTATAAGCAAATATGAGCTTTTTAAAATTCATATTAAGAACATGTTATCCTCGTGCTTATTTTAACTTTAAATGCTAACATTCTCTTCTTACAAGTTTCACATTACACCTTATATTTCACAACAGGCACAGAAATGCACAATACGTTGACTTCAAACTAATGCTAGCACATTCTAAAATCAGTTTCCTTAATGTTGACTAGTACCAACATTTTAAATTTGTCTAAATGTTGCATTATGTTCATGCTAGGTTTTCAGTGACGAGTAGTATATTTCCTGCCTGAATCTATCCAAGTGAATTATACATTTAGCAACCTGAAAGAAAAACATATTGTCCTTTTATGTTTTCCTTTGTGTTATGTGAAGTTTCAAAGCCTTATTACTATCATTTTGAAAATATGTTTTGTCTGACTTCTCCATTATATTCTTCTTTCCTATGGGTTTTCAAGTATCTCACTCCTGTGCATAGTCATGTTCTCAGTCCCAGAAATTCAATCAGGCAAACTAATAAGCAATGACGTTGCTCTGTAAAATCTCTGTCTTTGTTTGGGTTTGTTTTTATTGTTGTTTTTCCATTTTTTTCCCCCACCAACATCTAGTAAATGTAATGTGTCTTTGGGTAATGCAATATTGATTTTTTCAGGTTTTATTGCTTTGTGTGATTCTGTGCAAAGTATGAATTCCAAATTCCATTTCTTGTTTGGAAATTCATTAATGTTTGATGTTCCAAGGTGTAGAAAACTACATTATAGGCCAATCTTTGTGTACTAGGTCTGGCTGGGATGGAGTTAATTTTTCCTGCAGCGGCCCATGCAGTGTTGTGCTCTGCACTTGTAGCTAGAACAGCACTGTTGTCACACCAATGTTTTGTTTACTGCTGAGCAATACAACAGCATCAGGACTCCCTTCAAACCCCTCCAGAGCCAGCAGGCTGGGGGTGGGCAAGAGGTGAGGAGGGGACTCCTCCAGGGTAGCTGACCTAAACCAATCAAAGGGATATTCCACACCATATGATGTCACACTCAGCAATAAAAGGTGGGGAAGGGGAATGAAAGGCAGGCTCTCATTATGAAAACATCTGTCTTTGCAAACAACCACTACATGTATCGAGGCCCTGGTTCTCAGGACACGGCCATACGTCTCTCATTGATGGGAAGTAGAGGATAATTTATTTTCTCTCTTTCTGTGCTTCCACATTGCCTTTGCTTGTTTTTTTCCCCTCTTCCCTTTAATTAAATTATCCTTATCTCAACCCATGAGTTTTTGTTTGTTTGTTTGCTTGCTTGCTTTTTGTGTCTTTCTGGCATAATTTCTTCTCCCCTTCCTCATCTAAGGAGGGGGAGTGATAGAACAGTCATGGTGGAGCAAAGCTGCCCTGCAAGGTAAAACCACCACACATAGTAAACTAAGGACTGTTACAATAACAACTTTCTAAAATAGATATTTGTGATAGATCACTACGTTTCTTGTGTCAGTTAGTACAGATAATACTAATGCTTAGTACTTGCCCATTTAAATAACAGTGATAAAAGATAGGGGGTTCCAAACCCGGATTAAGTGTTTCAAGATAATGATCTGAAATAAGGAGATACAAAATAATGAAGAAATATTGTTAGACAAGAACTCCAATATCTTGTACTTTGGATGCTTTCACTAATTCTTGAAAGTAGTGGAAAGAGAATGATTGGTTTGTTGCCCCTGTGTCGTTCATATTAATGACTGAGGAAAAGCTGGATTAATTTATTATATATATATATACAAATATATATATAGATACAAATATATATATATATATATATATATACTAGTATTATGATTCTACTTCTCTGGTTTCACCTTTTAATTTTGATTCCTATAAATTAAATCTTTTCTCCACAGGAAGGATTTTTGGATTCCTTAGGGGAATTTAAATGGCAGAAGCTCTATAAAACACCAGTGACTGATAGGATTGTTAGAGATCTGCAAGTCCTGTGATAACCCCATGGGTGCTGCTGCTGTTGCTGAAAAGCTACTACTATCATATTCGATGAGTCACTTAAAATTATATTTAATGTTATGAGGCAGTACCACAATTGGAAAGTTAGAGGGGACTGATGCTGATTACCGATAGACAGAAAGGAGAAGAAAAACAAAACAAAACAAAACAAACAAAAAAACCAACCTGGTTTATGAAGTTGGAAAGTTGGAACGGATTTATTACTAAATATACCTAATCTGAGTGCAGGATTTCAGCAATTTATAGTTGCTGAAATTAATCAAAAAGAGCAGAATATTCCCCAAATAAATAAGAATTCTCAACATATTTCAGGTGAAAAACAATTTTAAAAGAACTGTTTATTTCTGTTTTTAGTATAAGGTGATGACCTGTTTAAAAGATCATCAAGGAGACTGGAAATTAAAGATCTTTTGGCACAGCTAAAGCTGTGGCTCTACAGCTGTATGTATTTTGTTCTCCTTGACTGAACAGCATTCTCAGTCATTTCATCACTATCATAAAAGCAGCTTGACCCAAACATCAGAAACAACAAAGTTTGGGTAAAGATACTGATTACTCCAAGTCTCTGAGCAGCCCATATCACATCAGATGCAGATAGTACATTTTTCTATAATATAGATTTTTTGAAGAGTTAAAGTTCCATCATGAGAAATACATAACACATCATAATTCCAAACATCATCTGTTAGTGCATTCAAACTCTCATCAGAAGACTGTGGCTTACTGGATGAATTTGGAACATTCAAAACCCCTTTTCAAATGTTTTATACATAAATCCTGTTCATAAGCTTTTTCAAATCTTTAAAAGGACAATTTCTGCTTGTCTATTCTGAGCTTAATGCAGGACAATACTTTAAATGGTGGCCTATGGTCCAGATCTATTTTGTGTGTTGATTTTGCATTATTTATCAGTATGTCAGGGTACAGATTATAACAGTTGAATTCTTTTCATAGAATTCATATGTTGCAGATTATTTTCTATTTAAAAAGCAGAGGCTGAGCAGCAGAAAGCTACTTGTCTGCATTGTCTATGCAGGGCCCAACTGGTTTCTCAAACCTGCTTCTTCCTGAGAGCAAAGAGGACTTCTCAGCTGGAAGAAAATGCCTGGATATAGACTGGATGAAAGAAGTCAAGGAAAGACATAGCATACCTGTAAGATGACACTGGAGAAGAGACCTTTACTTAAGACAAAAAAAAGAGTACTGTGTAAAAGTTGTAATCGAGGAAATTATTGAATGTCTTTGGCCTAGAAAGGAAAAAGAAAACAATTGACCCTAAAAGGATGCAGTGATCAAGACATCAGTTTCAAGGCCTGTTGTGGCAAAGTTTTGTCAGCAGGGACAGTGCAGAGGCAACATCTGTGATGAAAGGACAGGGGCTGCACTATGCCAGACAGTTCCAGCCAGAGACACCAAACCCATGGCAAGGTGTGGGTAGGACCAGTAGCCAATATGGTGGTATTTGGGCAGAAACATATCTAAGAAAGGGTAGAAAATGTTACCCATCAGTAAATGGTGAGTATAAAAAGTGTGAGAAACAGCCTTGTGAACACCAAGGTCAGTGGGGAAGAAGGAGAACATATTCCAAGCATTGGATCAGAGATTCTCCTGCACCACATGGAAAGGATCCCTTGGGAGGTAGAGGACTTAAGAATAAAAGAATAAAGTTGAGCCAGGGAAGAACGAGGTGAAGGTGTTTAGTTTTAATTTTATTTTTTTTTTCCCAAATCTATTTTAATTGACAGTAAATTAAATTACTTTTCCCCAAGTGGAGTATTGTTTGCCTAGGACAGTAACTGGTAAGTGATCTGCCTGTCTTTAACCCAGTCCAAGAGCTTTTTGCATATTATTTTCTCCATCCATCTTGTTGAAGAGGGGGAGTGAGAGAACAGCCGGGGATTTATTTTATTTTATTTTATTTTATTTTATTTTATTTTATTTTATTTTATTTTGGTAGTCAGACAAGGTCAACCCATGATAACAGGATCTGGTTTTAATAAGGCTGAGCAAAAGAACTGTTTTACCAGTTTCAAAACTCCCTTTTTCTTCAGCTAGTACTCAGTAATGTAAGGTTTATGGTTAAGAGTCATGCAACAGTGCCAAAGCCAAAATATTTCTAAATCTGACTCAAGAACAGAGGAAAACTGGGTCTGTTATGCTACTGAAATGTCAATACGCTATATGACAATGCAGAAGGAATCTTCCTTAGTTCCTCTGCACTTTACAGAGAGAAGGCATGATTACTTAATTCACATGGACCAAGAATTGTTTATAATCTACATACATATAGGAATATGTCTATGAACTCATGTTTGCCTTCCCATATTTTGTTCCATTATTTACAAGGGACACAATATACATACATACAATATACGATATAAACACTACACTTGTTTTTCCTGTTCCTAAAATTACAGATTTAAACTCTATTCTTAAATATATGTATATATATATATAAATCTCTTAAAAAGTAGTCTGTACTATAAAATATTTGTTACCTAACTCAGTAACTTGAGAGCAATTAATTCCATCGGAGTCTTTATATCAGAGGCATTCTATATGTTTTCTGTATCAAGATTTGATAATGACGTTTCATTCCCAGTGGCTTTTACTGTTGCTCATTTATGCAAAATAAGAACCCTTGAATGTGTCTCACCTTTCATTCTCTTCCCTGGCGCTACGTTCTTTCCATAGGAAGGAAGGAAGGAAGGAAGGAAGGAAGGAAGGAAGGAAGGAAGGAAGGAAGGAAGGAAGGAAGGAAGGAAGGAAGGAAGGAAGGAAAAGCTAGCAAAAAACACCAAACCAAACAAATAAAATAAAATAAAAACATTATATATACTGAAGAAACAAATAGAGTTAATTCCATTTTCACAGATGGATTGATAATGGTTTATCAATACATATAAATAATGAAATTGAGAAAAGAAAGTAGGGAATAGGGGTTTTGTTACATTGAGTAAATAATGACACCAACTTTTTTGACTGGATTTAGAGAAAATTTGTTCATTTGTTGTTGACTTCATGGTGATAATTTTGATTCTTTAAACAAATTTTCTTTAGATATGACATTGAAAGTAGATGACATATTATGCAATTTAACTTAAATCTGAATAATTTACATTTATTGTAATGGCCACATCGCAATACAATGTGGCAATTACAAACCTGTGGCAATTATTTTAATGGCCACAATGGGGTAATGGCCACAAGATCACAGGATGTTCAAAAGCAGATAAATGGAAATAGAAATTCTGAAAATCACTGAAAAAATAACCAATCTGAACAACAAAAACAAAAACAAAAAAAAAAAAGAAAAAGAAAAAAGAAATCAAAAGAATATAGAGTTTTGATACTAATTCTAAAATTAGAAAAATATAACACAGTATCACACAGAAAGTTGGTTTTGGTCACTGTGATCCTGAAAACTTTTATTGTTGAGTTTTTAAATGAAAACAAAAGAAGTAGGAACAAAACTTTTTTTTTTTTTTTCTTAATAAGGAAAAAATTAATTACTCCAAGCAGGTTGGCCACACCCGATAAATTATGCTCTTTATGAACTGTGGAATGCTTTTATTCAAAACAGTTTATTACATACATTTGTTGTTGATTGAAACCTCATAACTAATATTAACCTTCAAATGCCATCTGGTCACAAGAAGGCATGTTTTAAATTAAAATTATTTTATTACTTCTAATCTAAAAAGGAAATAAATCACATTAGGCAGGAGAATAGTTCCAGTTTTCAAGCAAAGAAACTTAGAAACATCTGAAAGGATTGTTGAAACAGATTATTATGTTTGTTCTATCTGATTGTACAAATATGACCTTTTAACAGAAGGTTTGTGAAGAAAGACTTAGATGAACTACAGCTTTCCTTGACACATCTCCCTTCTTACTGATACTCTTTTTCAATTATACTGTCAAGATATCTGATAGGGTGATGGTGGTAGTCAGACTGTGGAGAATGGAGGAGGGAAAGTGATGGAAACAAAAAAAGCAATGGTTGAGTTCCTTTGAAATGAAAGGAACTACCTATATCTTGATATAATGCACATAATAATGTGACTTGTAAAGTGAGTGAGGGTTCAAGGAGGGCTTATAGTATAACCATAGCTCATCCAAAAAACTTACCAATTTTTACATGTTAGTGGTCTGAGCAAATCAGAAAAAAAAAAAAAAAAAAAAAAAAAAAAAAAAATAAAAAAAAAAATAAAGAAAGAAAGAAAGAAAGAAAGAAAGAAAGAAAGAAAGAAAGAAAGAAAGAAAAAAAAAAGCTGTTTTCATTGCAAGTTCTCTGAACAAACTGGTGAATAGATTACCTAAACAATGGAGAATTTTTAATACCAGTTTTAATACTAGTTTGCAATACTAAATTTTATAATGCCAGAAGAACTTTTAATAATTGAGCAGAATGAAGAAAGTATCACCCAATACCTGCTGGCAACATATTTTCTAACAATATATTTTTAGTGAAGATTTACCATGGTGTTAGGCTTGTTAGGCTAGTTTGCCTTCATTTGTACCAAGGGTAGTCTGGGTAGTTTTGTTTTTAATCAAGCTTTTTTTTCTAATTTATTAATTTTTATTTTTATTTTTTTCTAATTAGTTTTTAACTGAGTTTTGATATTGAACCTTCAATCTACTTATTATATCATGCTGTATTCTATAGCAGATTTCTGCTACATGTGTTGTTTGAATCTACTATAAGATCATGTAAAATGTCCTTGCATAGTCTCAGTTATTAAGGATTTGAAATCTGAGAAAAATCAGTACTTCTAGAAATAATTCATTTGTGCTAAGGAAAAAAAATAAATAAAATGATG
The DNA here is from genome assembly GCF_009819795.1 of Aythya fuligula. Classification (NCBI taxonomy): domain Eukaryota; kingdom Metazoa; phylum Chordata; class Aves; order Anseriformes; family Anatidae; genus Aythya; species Aythya fuligula. The sequence goes on from NC_045559.1 coordinate 19,115,806, forward strand.
ATGTATTGGAAAGATCTCCTTGATGACTGCTTCATAAAGAGACAACAGAACTGAGAAAAACTGAAAAACTGAAATGGACAGTTACTAGGTAAAAGTGGTAAAGTGAACAATAGGGTTTTTGTTTTGGTTTTGTTTTGTCTTGTTTTGTTTCTTTGCTTGTTTGTAAAATCTGTTTTCCCTGAAGAATGGTTAGTGAAGGAACACAAAAAATTCTTGACCAAGTCTTTACATTTTTTGAGCTTTTTTTTTTTTTTTCAGTAATTTCAATAATTTTAGTTGGATTTAGTAAGTCATTCCAATACAAAGAGAATACAACCCTTAGTTATCTATGATGAAACTTCATTGTGCAGCAAAAGAGGAGGACCCCTACAACCACAGTGTGATATTCAGTTACTGTTTCCTGAATGGTTCATACATGAGTGCTTTAGTGGTCTTGTTCTCTTTACACACAGTTGAACAGGTTGCCTTAAACTTTTGGGTTGTACTGACCAACTGACCTCAACAGAAGGCAAAAATAGGATGTAATGTTGCTGCCTCCCAGATGTAACACAGTTTGAGCATTTCCTTAATTTTAACCCACTGAGAGGAAGATGGTTTTATCTTTTAGGTTTATCATCCAAGCCTGTATGATATGCTAGAAAAAAATGTCATACATAATAAATACCCTTTGTCTTAACCGTACAAAAAAGACCTTTTTTTTTTTTTTTTTTTTTTCTTTTGTAGCTGCCATTCTGATATGCCTGTTCAGGACTTCTGAAGAAAAGGCACAAAGAACTTAAGAGAACAGCCTGTAACAGACTCCAGGCCTTAGCAAAGCAACACAAGGTGGCTGACATTCATTGCTATGCTCCCCAGATTTCATTAAAATTGGTCCAGTACTTTTGGAACTCTATACGTTTATAAGTACACAGCAGATCATAGAATAGAATGAATTTGGTTGGAAGGGACATTAGAGATCATCTAATTCCAACCAGCACAAAAGCACTAGACTTTGTTTCTCAATTTTTTATTTCATTTTTTTTTTTCCAAATCCTGACTTACATCAGTGTTTCCTTTTACAAAATAAAGCTATATAAAAAAATAAAAATAAAAATCAAACCCAAGTAATTTTAAGTTGTTTTCAGTTTAAATGTTTGATAATGTGTTGTGTTCCTTTGATGCACTTCAATTAAATAGTTCTTATGAATTCTGATTTTGGAAAAATGAGTTAATCTCTTAATCCTGCTCATAATGCCCATAATGCTTCATACTTCGACTCATTCCCTTAAGTTTTGTATTATTTTTTTTTTTAAATTATCTAGGGAGGGTTTTTTGTTGTTGTTGGTTGTTTGTTTCTTCTGTACCTTCTATTTTCTATAATCTATCACGTTTTTAAGCTAAGAAGATTTACAAATTGTAATGGTCCCCAGGCAGAACTCCTATTGCTGTTCTCACCTTTGCAGAAAAAGACAGATACTAATTACTATTTCAAATGCATCACAGTAACTTAGGGACCTATAACTCCATTTTCAATGAAAAGCTTAAAATGTGTTTAACTTTATAATAATTCTGGAAAGATAAGATCTGTGGTTCCAAAAAGACAAAAAAAAAAAAAAAATCTGGACTTTTATCTTTTTGAATGTACAGGAAAGTAAGATGCTGATGTGGCTCTTCAGGCAGAAATCAAGGAAAAATGAAGGGATATTTAGTGAGTGGATGACAAAGATGAAGTTAAAGAACATTGGAAAATTTTGGCAAGTCTCTAACGAGTGGAATCTGGCCATCTTTGACACTAATGAGTGCCTACACACACAAATTTTCCATTGAAAGTTTATGCTTACAACTAGCACTGCCCAGTTCATTTGTTTAACAAGGCTTTGTCTTGCTAAAGAACATTAAAAATGTTTGGCAGGTCTCTGAAAACGAGCAGCATCTGGCATTCTTTGATACTAATGAGTGCTTATGTATTGAAATATTCTGCTGAAATCTTATGCTTATAGCTAGCACTGCCCAGTTCATTTGTTTAGCAAGGTTTTGTCTAAATTAAATAAATAAATAAATAAATAGAGCATTTGACACTGTTTCAAATACAATAGAAAAGCTGATAATAAGGAAATGGTTTGACTGAAGTTCTTTTTCAGATTCACACACACACAGAATCACACTTTTCATAACATTACCTCATGTTCTTATATTTAACAAAGGATAAACACAAAATGTAATATAAGAATGGATATTTAAAACACCTATTCATGAAATAGAAAGATTTAATTTTAAATCTCAGTATCTTTGCAATGAGATTCTTCATCCTGTACTTAGACATATTCTTATAAGCAATTGTGAAGTCTGAATTGGAGTTCTACTGATTTCAATAAAATCGGTAGTTTTTGTAAAAGATCAAACTTATTCTCTGTATTTGACTTTTGATAATGTCTGTTACTTTTCTCTTGTTAGTATTTCAAATAAATCAATGGTATCAGACTTTAAATAAGAAGACATTTAGCATTAGAAGAATGGCAAATAATATCTGAGAACTTCAGTTTTACTCTTTATCTAATTCATTGCTTAATATACACATGCATATATGCATATAAAGTATATACATACATACTTTACCATTAATGGTGGCTACAGAACAAGACTCCATACATGGCTTCTCATTGCATCTAATACAAAAGCATATTGGATTATGTTTACAATGAAAGGTATCATTGTTCTAGAAATAAAGGGAGGATGGGGTGGTAAGGAATTGAAAAATTAAAGATATGACATCAATCACCCTGAGCTGTGACAATTGCACAGACAACACATCTTGATGTTGGCTGTGCACTGCTGAAAACTTTTATTCTATTCACAGAATCACACAGAATCAGAGAATTTCTAGGTTGGAAGAGACCTCAAGATCATCGAGTCCAACCTCTGACCTAACGCTAACGATCCCCACTAAACCATATCCCTAAGATCTACATCTAAACGTCTTTTGAAGACTTCCAGGGATGGTGACTCCACCACTTCCCTGGGCAGTCTGTTCCAATGCCTAACAACCCTTTCAGTAAAGAAGTTCTTCCTAACATCTAACCTAAAACTCCCCTGGCGCAACTTTAGCCCATTCCCCCTCATCCTGTCACCAGGCACGTGGGAGAACAGACCAACCCCCACCTCGCTACAGACTCCCTTGAGGTACCTATAGAGAGTGATAAGGTCGCCCCTGAGCCTCCTCTTCTCCAGGCTGAACAAGCCCAGCTCCCTCAGCCGCTCCTCATAGGACTTGTTCTCCAGGCCCCTCACCAGCTTCATTGACCTTCTCTGCACCCGCTCAAGCACCTCGATGTCCTTCTTGTAGCGAGGGGCCCAAAACTGAACACAGTACTCGAGGTGCGGCCTCACCAGAGCTGAGTACAGGGGGATGATCACCTCCCTAGCCCTGCTGGTCACACTGTTTCTGATACAAGCCAGGATGCCTTTGGCCTTCTTGGCCACCTGAGCACACTGCTGGCTCATATTCAGCTGACTATCCTCCATCACTCCATCACTCCCAGGTCCTTCTCTGCCTGGCAGCTCTCCAACCGTTCCTCTCCCAGCCTGTAGCTCTGCTTGGGGTTATTGCGCCCCAGGTGCAGGACCCGGCACTTGGCCTTGTTAAACTTCATGCAGTTGATCTCAGCCCATCGGTGCAGCCTATCCAGATCCTTCTGCAGAGCTTTCCTACCCTCAAGCAGATCGACACACGAACCTAACTTGGTGTCATCTGCTTACTTACTGAGGGTGCACTCGATGCCCTCGTCCAGATCATCGATGAAGATATTAAAGAGGACCGGCCCCAGCACCGAGCCCTGGGGGACGCCACTAGTGACTGGCCTCCAACTGGACTTGGCTCCATTCACCACGACTCTTTGGGCCCGGCTATCCAGCCAGTTTCTAACCCAACGAAGTGTGCACCAGTCCAAGCCAATTTTGTGCTTCCATTGTGGCTTAAAAACAAATAGGAAAGTAAGCGAAAAAATGAAAAGGAATCAAACCATTATAATTCCATTAAGCACACTCATTTTAAGCAAGAAAATCCCTAGCATACTTCATAATGCAAAAGGAAACCAGGCATTGCATTATACTTCAGGGTATGGCATGATGGGTAGACCCCATCATGTCATACAGAAGTGGTTAAGGAGTTGTCTTGAAGGTCGCATACAGAGAGTAGTGGTCAATGGCTCTATGTCCAAGTGAAGGCCGGTGCTCCTCAGGGGTCTGTCTTGGGACAGGTGCTGTGTAACATCTCTATCATCTAGACAGTGGGATCAAATTTACCCTCAACAAGTTTGCAGATGACACCAAGCTGAGTGGTGTGTTTGATACAATAGAAGGAAGGGATGCCATCCAACACGACCTGGACAAGCTTTAGAATTGGGCCCACATGAACCTAATGAGGTTCAACAAGCCTAAGCATAAGGTGCTGCACCTGAGTACAGACTGAGAAAAGAACTTATTGAGAGCAGCCCTGCTGGATTTAGGGGTTTTGGTGGATGAAAAGCTCAACATAAGCTATCAATGTCAAAGAATAAATTCAAAAGAATAAATTACTTCACTTTAAATCAGCATTATTATTCTTCAAGCAGTTCATATTGCACTTCAGTTCTGGTATGTAATGAAATCAAAATTGAGTGTGCACTTGTACATGACATGTCTGCCTGAACCTGTGAACTTCTTTCAGCAGTTTATAATTTAGACAATCCCAGGACTAATCAGTAATCTGCTTGTAAACAGAGTAAAAAAAAAAAGTCATAAAATGAAAACAAAAAATCAAAATGCCAAGGGGATGACTGAGTGTTTCATGTTTCTCTAATACTCTCTCTCTTTTTTTTTTTTTTTGTCTTTATGGGTATGAAGTATGCAAACATCATAATATCATCTGCAAATCTACATCTCAGTGTTATCTAGGATCTAGTTTTCCACCTAAATATTGAAAGGTAAAAGTTGAGAGTGTTGCTTTCTGACAGTATTTTACCCATCTGTTATCATATAACTTTTACCCACCTGTTATCATATAACTAGCCATAAAAATGATCTGTTCTTACTTCTTTAAACAGTTTTCTCAATTTATCATTCTGGAGGGATATATTCTGCAGTCTATACATCACAAATACACTTTCCAATATTTAGGCAAGATTCAAATTACTTGCTTTTTTTTTTTTTCGATATTACTAAATATCTGGGACTAGGTAATTCTTGTTAATGACAGGTGTGGTGCTGGTAGTAAACTTTCTGAACTGCAGTATTTTAGGCATTATGGTAATGCAACTACTGAAAAGATTTGTAAGAAAAGTACTTATTTTTTCAATAAAAAAATAGTGATATTATAAAAAGTCTGAAAATTTTTCAACTTACTACCTCTGCTGTTTCCATACCAAAAAAAAAAAAAAAAAAGAAAAAAAAAGCTGCAAAGTAAGCAAACAGACAACCACAACTGATAGAAATAATAGCACACCCAATGTCTGCTCTATACTGTTTCGTATTAAAACTAACATCTTCAGGCATGGGAATCCTCTTTGATGAAGAAACAGAATAACGTTACTGGTTCTGGTGTGCCATGTAGACACTCATTTTATTTATTAGAAGGTTAGGATCCAACACAGGAACTTCACATTTTTCTTTCCTCTTGGGTTGTAATAACACTTACTATTCATTATTAGTTTTTATTTCAAATTCAAATCCAGTAATTATTTTGGGTGGAAGAGACTTTCATTGCAGTGGTTTAGTGAAAGCAATATAAATGCAGGATATTGATATTCTCTTCTTGATTTATAATTCATACAAGTTATCTGCAGAAAGCAAAATTGCTATATGTTTAGCTACAAGATGTCATAAAGGAAGATCATTTCCAGACCATAACCAGATTAGAAGTGAATGGTTAACACTTTTAAAATCACTTTTTTTCTTTTTCCTTAACACCAATTCAGTACCACAGGAATGGGAAAAAAAAAAATGCTTTCAGAAGCCAATCTTTCATTGATGTCAAGCCATACAAGCAAACATATTTTAAAGATTACTGCTAGAAATTGCAGAAAGATTGATTCAAACTTTAATTGGCACTGGCTTGAAAAGAAACTTTGCTATTCTTCTGCATAGTTTTGCAAATATGGTGCATGATTATGCTACAATGAACTGCAAGCATTGTTTTTCTTATTTTATTTATTTTATTTTATTTTATTTTATTTTATTTTATTTTATTTTATTTTATTTTATTTTATTTTATTTTATTTTATTTTATTTTATTTTATTTTATTTTATTTTAATTTTATTTTTCCTGGATATAGAACTGACCTAAGTTAATTCCCAGGACAAAATGACAGTCAGAAAGGCTCAGCTGGCTGTTGTGATTACATACTAGGCACTTACTTTATTATATGTTTTCCCTTAAGGATCAGGTATACTGGTTCCTATGAGCAAGTTTATTCCCTCAAGCTCCAGAACTGTCACAAAGGAAACAGCAATTATTAGCAGAGATCAGTTAGCCTCAATCCCAATGTTTCCAAGACTTGTGACTATTGTTTATTTGCACCTGAATAGAATAGAGGAGTTGTAATAACAACAGCAGCAAAAGCAAATATATATATATATATATTTTTTTGATATTTTGGTATCAGAAATAATGAGAATGCCTATGTAAAAAACAAACAAACAAACAAACAAAAATCTAGTGGCTACACTCAATATATTTAATAATCATTGTTTGTAGAGTATGTCTCTTATCATCCTGTGCAAAATTTCATAAAGAAAACCATCATTCAACTAGGAAAAATGAACAGTCATATGTTTACAATCTATAGAAAGGCATAATAAAGTGCAGAATTACATTCCATTAACAGTGAAGAACCTGATTGATAATTCCATTTTAAGTGCAAATTAGTGTAAGCATTCTGCTCATTAATTGGAATATGGCTAGTAAGCGTTATATCTTTTTTAAAGAAGATGCAGATGAATTTGGATTGGCATACTAATTCTTCCTGAGGATTGAATATGCTCTATGAAGTACTACTATTTTAAACAAATTTGTTTCCTAGTGTTTCCAACAATGTTTGTATTGCTGCACTAAAAACTTACTAGTATTTATTTTGCCTTGGGGACAAGAATGTGCCAAATATTCCCCAAAATGTGTTTAGTATCAATGACTTTCTCTGTTTTTTCTGTGTTGTTTTTTTTTCACATCCTTCAGTCATGAGCTCGGGTTCCCCACTTCAGTGAAGCAACTTCTACCTCACAAAACTTACTAACAATTTAAGATCTGAAGGCCAAATTATGCCTACAGCTTTATCTACAAATATTATAGTTATCTTTTGAGATAGAAAAACCTTCTTTATTTTGTGCCATTCTGTTTGTTTCTGAAATCTGAATCATTTAAAAGCACATTTAAGAAAAAAAATAAAAAGAGGAAGTAAACGAACTGGTTGGTGACCTGCTACGGCACTTGGATGTGCACAAGTCGATGGGGCCTGATGGGATCCACCCAAGGGTACTGAGAGAACTGGCAGAGGAGCTGGCCAAGCCACTATCCATCATTTATCAGCAGTCCTGGGAATCGGGGGAGGTCCCAATCGACTGGCGGCTAGCAAATGTGACGCCCATCTACAAGAAGGGCTGGAGGGCAGACCCGGGAAACTACAGGCCTGTCAGTTTGACCTCAGTGCCAGGGAAGCTCATGGAGCAGATCCTCCTGAGAGTCATCACGCAGCATTTGCAGGGCAAGCAGGCGATCAGGCCCAGTCAGCATGGCTTTATGAAAGGCAGGTCATGCCTGACGAACCTGATCTCCTTCTACGACAAAGTGACGCGCTGGGTGGACGAGGGAAAGGCTGTGGATGTGGTCTACCTTGACTTCAGCAAGGCTTTTGACACCGTCTCCCACAGCATTCTCCTCAAGAAACTGGCTGCTCTTGACTTGGACTGGCGCACGCTTCGTTGGGTTAGAAACTGGCTGGATAGCCGGGCCCAAAGAGTCGTGGTGAATGGAGCCAAGTCCAGTTGGAGGCCAGTCACTAGTGGCGTCCCCCAGGGCTCGGTGCTGGGGCCGGTCCTCTTTAATATCTTCATTGATGATCTGGACGAGGGCATCGAGTGCACCCTCAGTAAGTAAGCAGATGACACCAAGTTAGGTTCGTGTGTCGATCTGCTTGAGGGTAGGAAAGCTCTGCAGAAGGATCTGGATAGGCTGCACCGATGGGCTGAGATCAACTGCATGAAGTTTAACAAGGCCAAGTGCCGGGTCCTGCACCTGGGGCGCAATAACCCCAAGCAGAGCTACAGGCTGGGAGAGGAATGGTTGGAGAGCTGCCAGGCAGAGAAGGACCTGGGAGTGATGGAGGATAGTCAGCTGAATATGAGCCAGCAGTGTGCTCAGGTGGCCAAGAAGGCCAAAGGCATCCTGGCTTGTATCAGAAACAGTGTGACCAGCAGGGCTAGGGAGGTGATCGTCCCCCTGTACTCAGCTCTGGTGAGGCCGCACCTCGAGTACTGTGTTCAGTTTTGGGCCCCTCGCTACAAGAAGGACATCGAGGTGCTTGAGCGGGTGCAGAGAAGGTCAATGAAGCTGGTGAGGGGCCTGGAGAACAAGTCCTATGAGGAGCGGCTGAGGGAGCTGGGCTTGTTCAGCCTGGAGAAGAGGAGGCTCAGGGGTGACCTTATCACTCTCTATAGGTACCTCAAAGGAAGCTGTAGCGAGGTGGGGGTTGGTCTGTTCTCCCACGTGCCTGGTGACAGGACGAGGGGGAATGGGCTTAAGTTGCGCCAGGGGAGTTTTAGGTTAGATGTTAGGAAGAACTTCTTTACTGAAAGGGTTGTTAGGCATTGGAACAGGCTGCCCAGGGAAGTGGTGGAGTCACCATCCCTGGAAGTCTTCAAAAGATGTTTAGATGTAGATCTTAGGGATATGGTTTAGTGGGGATTGTTAGCGTTAGGTCAGAGGTTGGACTCGATGATCTTGAGGTCTCTTCCAACCTAGAAATTCTGTGATTCTGTGTGAACAAACAAACAAACAAAATGTTTGAATGTCAATGACAGTATCATGCTACCTTGCTCCCTATAATTTTTCACCAGACATACCGAAAAAATACAGAGATTCCCTGGAGGGAATCTACCAGAGAAAGTACTTACTTGCAAATCGTTAAGGTCTAAATTTCTCTATAGAAATCTATTAGATGAAAATAGAAACTAATTTCCAGTGAAAACAAAACAAAACAAAAAACTGCAGAACTTTTATCTGAGTTGGAATAATAACTGCTACTTACCCTAATTGTTAATATCATTATTACAGATGTGAACACATGTAGTTTGGAAAATGAGCCTATACCAGAAGTTACTCAAATGTATCCAACAATAGAAGTTACACACATGTTTATACAGAAGCTGTTACTAGCAGAGTCAACAGGTGTTTACATTACAGTGGTTTAGTTCTGCTTTCTGCTACAAATAATAGCATTCACACAGAACTTCAAGAGAAATTTTGCAGGTCTCAAACACTTGTCAAACCTTACATCCACAGTTGTCATTTTGTGTCCACTGACTTCTGTTCTTCTGTCTGGGATATTTTGCCCACAAAAAAATTTCAAACTCTTTTAAAGTAGGCAGCTTGATTATTTTGTATTAAATGACAAAAAGACTAAGAAAGAAAGAAAGAAAGAAAGAAAGAAAGAAAGAAAGAAAGAAAGAAAGAAAGAAAGAAAGAAAAAAAGAACGAAAGAACGAAAGAAAGAAGGAAGGAGGGAAGGAAGGAAGGAAGGAAGGAAGGAAGGAAGGAAGGAAGGAAGGAAGGAAGGAAGGAAGGAAGGAAGGAAGGAAGGAAGGAAGGAAGGAAGGAAGGAAGGAAGGAAGGAAGGAAGGAAGGAAGGAAGGAAAAATATGTGACACTAAAGGTTTTGATTAGTATTAACGATTCTGTAAGCATAGGGCATATTTAGTACTCCCATTCACTTTGACCAAAAATAAAAAAAATAAAAAAAATTAATGGAAAAGTGCAGATGGAAAATCCCAGAAGGAAATGTCAGCAGGGGTAGGGTTTGTCATTTAGCAATTATGCTAGTCTAGCTAGTGAGGAAATTTCAGTTATTTCAGTTTTACATAAGAACATTGCAACCTTCCCCAAGTGTATTCTTCATCTATGTGTTAGCTGCAAAGAATGTAGATATGATTAATTCTACTATATGGATAATGGTTCAGTAACATAACTTTGATCTATTTATAACAGTTTACCTAGCCAGTAGCTGTGGTAACTTCTTAAATCACAAAGATGTAATTAGTCACTGTTCTGATACATAGGAAAAAAGAATTAAAAATAAATAAAATAAAATAAAATAAAATAAAATAAAATAAAATAAAATAAAATAAAATAAAATAAAATAAAATAAAATAAAATAAAATAAAATAAACAGTTAATGCCATTATTTAAAAACCAAGTTCATTTTATTCCTTAGTGATCTGGGATGTAGCTGCACAAAATACAGAGACTAAGATTTCAGGCGTATGCCCTGCAGCAATGAAAGTTAATCCCTGAGGTTATTAGAAACTCTTTAGGTAAACGGGAAACAAAGGTGAACATTCATCAACTGAGAATAGCTTTTTCTTATTAACTAACAGCTTTTATGCATGGCACTTTGAGATTCATTCTGTATTGCATTACTGTACATAAAATAGAGTCTAACTGATTGATGGATTACAAGACTAAGCTCAAGTAGAGCAGAATTCTGCCTTGAGAAGCTGGAAAGCATTTAATGCTTTATTTTCATGTCATGGGATTGTAAAATGGGAAAATTTAGCAATAGTGTTTGTAAAGGAAATAAAATCAGAATTCAAAATTATTATAACCTTTGATGAAAAAATAATACAACTTACCAAATGTCAGTTCCAAAGTTATAGTGAGAAAAATGCTCTAATTTCATTTAATAAAGGCATATTATATAACATATTAAAATAACATATAATGCATAAATAACATATATAAATAACATATTTTGTAACAGACAAAATCAGTTACAATGTTCAACCTGTCAGTGTCACAGAGCCAAAAGCCATAACATGAATCCCAACTCTTTAAAGCCCTGTCCTGACTCTAGCCTCCCCATTTGTTTGTCTTAGTTGTAAAAGTAAAGGTAGACATTACCCTACCATTATGTCAAAGGAATGTCCATCGAAGTAGTGAATACATAGACTAAGGAAACCACAAAGAATTCCTGGATTTTGGTGGAGATGGATAACTGGTCATATGTTTTAAAAGTGGTCACATGGGAGCCCTATACATTTTCTGGGTAAGTGCACATTTTTTAAATCCTATTGTTATGAATATTCAATAACAGAGTTTAAAGACTATCCTTGATAAAGCATTGTTTCTGTGCAGAGACCTAGAGTTTCTGTAGAATTAAATAAAAGCAAAATCTTATGAACAGTGGAATTTTCTTCTCCTCAAGACACTTCCATATCTTTCTTTCCTTTTAAGATACAATCTGAAGAGATTTCTTCTTTCTAATCAGTAGTCAGAAAATTCACCTAGAAGTTTTACATGTAAAGGAGGAAGAATGGTTTTATAACCACTATGTATGGGATGCTAGCTTGGTGGAAGATCCAAAGATGATCAGAGGGCTGGAACACTTCTCCTATGAAGAATAGGCTGAGAGAGTTGGAGTTGTTCAACCTGGAGAAGAGAAGGCTCCGGGGAGACATTATAGGGTCTTTCAGTACCTCAAGGGGACCTACAAGAAATCTGGAGAGGGATTCTTTATCAGGGAGTGTAGTAGTAAGACAAAGAGTAAGGTTATAAACTAAAGGAAGGGAGATTTAGGTTAGATATTCAGAAGAAATTATTGACTCGGGGTGGTGAGGCACAGGAACAGGTTGTCCAGAGAAGCAGTGGATGCCCCATCCCAGGAAGTGTTTAAGGCCAGGCTGGATGGGGCTTTGACCAACTTGACCTAGTGGAAGGTGTCCCTGCAGGAGCATTGGAATTAAATGATCTTCAAGGTCCCTTCCAACCCAGATCAGATCAATGGATCAGATACTAACTTCAGCACTGATACTAAAATCTGATACTAAAATATATTTAAGATTCTATTTTTCACTCACCTTGAAAAAAATATTTGCCTTTGAGTAAAAATCTTTGAGGAATATCACCGAGTTCTCTCTATTGGTAGAAGACAATAAAATACATATAAAGGTTATGTGGAAATCAACAACAACAACAACAAAAATTACAAATGTCTTAGAATAGGATATTAAAAGAATTAAAGAGTTGGAAAGAGAAGCTGTGGGAGAAATGGAAGAGAGGATGAGGCAAAAAGCATAAGATAGGCAAAAAGCATAAAATGAGGGGAAATGATGTCTGAATATTTTGTTGTTTCTATAGGGTGCAAGGTGTTTGTTCTACATCTGTCATGTTAGAGTTTAGCTATATTTCATAATGATGGGCAACAGTAAGATGGTACTCTGCCTGAAAACAGGATATTATTTTAAGTGCTTAAATCTTATAATAAACATTGCTATTTTATAACCAAACAAGGCATCAACTAAGAAACAGATTCAATAAGATTTTTTAGACTTTCGCCATCATCCATGTTTTACAGACTTTTTTTTTCCCATATATGTATGTATATATACATATATATATAATTTTATTTTTTCCCAGAGAGATTAGGGAAAGGAGGTTTGCTGTTGAAGTGTATGCACAAAAATATTATTCATGGCACAAGAGAAAAACGCCATCTGTTCATCTTCATCAGGGACACAGTGTAAGCTTTTTTGGTTTACTTCCACCACTGGACGTAAAATCAAAGAACAGAATATTCTCTTGATGAATGCAGTCATTTCTTGTAAACATGTTTTTAAGTGTTCCAATTACTACTGTCTGGTTTTCCTTGGTGGGACGTCCCAGGCACTAAGGCATAAGCTGTTCTTCATCCCACCTGAATTTAGAATTCAGTCATCACGTATGTTGAGGGGCTGCTTTTTCCCAGAGATAGATAATTCAGGGTCTCTTAGAGTCAGATTATATTAATCATTGAACCCTCGGATGCCTCTTGTTTTACACTCATTGCCCCAGCACGAGGGGGATTATTAATTGCTTCACAGTTGTTTACAGTTCTCTCACATTCAGTATGAGTTCTTCTACTCAGAAATGCTGATTTCTGATCAGCATTGGAAATTCTGAACTCACTGATAGTGAAAAAAAATGAGATTTCATTGATAAATAGGCATATGAAAAAATCAGAACATGTACAGACAATATGATGAATCACAAGTGCGAGAGCTACCACTTAACGCAAACTTTACAATACACAGTTATGACTAAGAAAACACTAACAAACAAAGCATCAACAAGGCAAACAAAATCCACAGCAAAGTGCTGAAAACCTGTACATCTGTCAAAGAATTATGGGGAAGTGTCTTGGCCATACTCCTCATTATTATTTTTATTTTTCATTTTACTTTTAAAGAGTCATCAGCTGACTAGAAAAAAAGTTAGTTGTAAATAATATTTTCATAATATTTTATTTTCAGATTATTTTTGAAAGAGTTTTAATAAGCTCGTAAGAGACTATCTGAATAGTGTCATCTCACAGCCTTCTGTCATGTGAACCACATAAATTCCTTACAGTTGTTCTTTCTTTCAGAAAGTTGTTCTTTATTACAGAAGATCACATCCTTTTCATAAAGTAGAATTGAATTATTGCCCCAAGACTAGCTTGACATTAGTTGAATTCCATCTTGAATTCCACATCATGGGCTAGGACATATTGTTATTGAAGATCTACCCTCCTCAACTAGTCAGTAAACATTTTTTATTTTGGATTCTCTGCTAATATTCCCCTTGTTGATTTTCTATTTTGCTTGTGTAAGGAGAAAATTAGGAATGACAAAAAGATCTGACATCTATATCAGGAGAAAGGATATGCCTATTATCCAAGTAAGGATAGACGAATAAACCTTAATATACTGCTGTTGTGGAGAAAATAAAGTACTGATCTGAGATGCACCTTAACACTTGGCTAGCCAGCAGCGAAAAGGTGACCGCTGAAGTCTAGGTGAGCCTTGGTGTGATTTTTGCTAACGCTATACAAACAACTTTAGTGTTAGATAAGGATTAACAAATGCTGATTAAACATAAATTTTAGATTGTGGTATATCTACAGACTACAATAACTGTTGAACTAATGCACTTCTGAACTATCATAAGAAATTGAACATTAAAAACAAACAAACAAAAACAACGACAACAACAACAACAACAACAACAAAAAACTGTGGTATAATGGTGTAGTTAAGTCAGCTGCAGAAAAAAAGGAGGCAGGAACGTTACATTCTGGTTAGTATAAAGGAACTGAGTCCCCAGAGCGTCATGCCGAGGACAAAGACACAGTGACTGAGGACACAGTGATCAATTATCTCAAGACTGAGAAGCTAACTCAGCAAAAGCAACAGTCAGTCTGCAAAGCTGAAGAAGTAAGGAACAGAATAAAATTGATCAGTCTTTTGACTGGATAAAAGACAACTCAAAAGACTACTAAACTTTTGAATTAAGGAGGATCAGGATTGAAGATATCAGTGGCTGAGAATCAACTGTTGTGGAGGCAAATACTTTCTCCAAATCACCTTGACACTCCAGCAAGGTGCTGCTGGCTCACTTGTACCAGGACTGTGAACTCCAAGGACCAAAACAAAGGTTTTGTGAACTTGTGTGAGCTTAGAGAGCTCAGGGACTTTCAACTGAGGGTACTTGTCATAACCACACCATTTTTCTACTACTATTTTGGTGATAGTGTGATACTGTGTTCATAGCAGTTATCCATTGTTATTGACATAATCTAGTTAGTTATATTATGATTTGTATGACTATATATATATTTTTATGCTGTTACATTCATAATTGTCTTGTAACCATGATTGCCAATTATTTATTGTTTTCTCCCACATTTGAATGTTACTGAACTGTAGTTGTATTTGCTAGCTATGCTTCCAATCAACATAAGCTATTAAATATTATACATACCTCCTCATATTGTCAGTCATCAACCTATTTTCTTACTAGATACCTTTTCATGCTGCTGAATATTATCCTGCTGTTTGCCCATTAATTTCCACTTTCTCTCCTTCCATTTCTTCATGATTCCTTCATTGACTTCTGACCTTCAGTTGTGTCTTTCCAATAGTCCTCAGCTAATAAAAAAAAAACTTAATTTCTGGGTTCTACATCTAATCTCACTTATTTTCTACTATATTATCCTTTTTATTTTGCATAGACAGTCTCAGATCTGCAACAATGATATTTTTTCTTACTATACTATAGCCATAAACATTTGTCTAACCTTTACAGATTTCCTAAATTCCATTTATTTCTAATTACTGATACCTGAACTGCTCTTCTGAACTTATGTATCCGGATCCTGTTAACATTTTGAATCACGGAGTCATAGAATCATAGAATGGTTTGGGTTGGAAGGGATCTTAGAAATCATTTAATCCCAATCCCTTTGCCATTTATTTAATATGTCTCATTTTGCATATGTATGCATTTTCCTTGAAGCTGAGCTTCCTATGCCCTTCTTAATTTCTGTCTAGTCATCTAGCTTCCAAAATATATCTTTTATCTTGACTGAATTCAAATAGGGCAGTTTGCACCCTCATCTTCTGAATTGCCTCTCTGCTGCTGCCTCAGCACATATCTAAACCTGCCACTGGTTGTTCAGGAGGTACAGTCCTTTTACATCCTCTTACACATACAGCAACTGTGATTCATGCTGAGTGCATGTGGAACATTTAGGGAATGGAGCTGTCAAATTCTGTTTGTTTTTTTTTTTTTTCAATGTGAATTACATTTTTTTAAAACATGTAATTTGACTAAACAGTGTGTTTCTTCACAAACGTAGAAAAGTCCTTATTTTTTATATTTCCTGAAAAATTTCAACTCAATGATGCACAAATTTTTTTAAGAACTTTCTAGATTTATTTAACATGGATAAATACCCATATATTCACCTGCCTCTTTCAGATAAATATCTAACCTATTTGGGCTTGAGTTTATTGTTTGTTTTTCTCTGAGCATACATAACACTAGGAGTTGAATGTTCAGGTGACTTCAGTTTAGGTAATTTTGTTTAATTAATCAGATTGGTAGAAAGGAGTGTTATTCTTGGAAACATTAGGCAACTATAGGAAATTATACTAATATCTATAATTGCCATAATTACTACTTTATTGAAATAATTTAGCTGTTGTGAAAAGAAGTGTGTAGTTCAAAAAAAATTGTATTTAAATAAGTTGCATAATATCTGTATGGCCTCCTATAAAAACAAACAAACTAAACAACAACAACAAAACACATAGCATACAGGAAAATTTGATCTGAATTTTTAAATGATGTTGCAATATTTCCACATAATACAGTTTGTGGAGGGGTGACCTTTGTGAGAAGAGAGCAGTGGCTGTCCTGTGTCAGGTAGATCCTGACAGTAGAGCCATAGTTTGACCACAAGGACTGATGAAGACAGGATTTTAAATCAGTGCCAGCTACTATATAGAGAAATGTTCTGTTCTTTGTTTAACACCAGAGTGATTTATCTGAAGATTGAAACAAAATTATTTGCTTTCCCAGCAAGTAGCAGTATCGTGTTTTTTACCAAATTGACAATTGTGTTTGAAAGACAGAAATTACTTCAGAAATTGTTATCAATGCCCTGACAACTAATGTTCATTAAGAAATCTCAAGACATTTTCATAAGAAAAGGGGTATTGATCTCATTTTGATGGTGAAAATCCAGGTTATTTAAGTCATTTCTATCTGTTTGAAACACACCTATACTTCTGTATGGAGAGGTTATTCATCGTTTTCTATCTCATTATTTTATTTTATTTTATTTTATTTTATTTTATTTTATTTTATTTTATTTTATTTTATTTTATTTATTTTAAGTTTTGTTATAGAGAATAACTACAGTGCTGCACCCCAGAGAAGGCTGTGTTTAAGCAGTGAATGTTCCCTTCACACAACAATAACATCTCTATTGAAAGAATAAAAGTTGACAGCAAATAATATAAGGAAAGTGTCATTTGCTTTCATGAAAACTCATAAAATAAAGAACATTCCAGTAAATACCGTAAAATTCTGGTGTGTAAACCCACAGAAAGATAAGAAGATATAATAGTACAAGAATGATAGGTAATTTGTGGGATGATATTTTAAGGTAGCTTCTTAGTACTTCTTAACCTGTTTCCAAAAGTCATTTGCAGACATGAATGAACTGATGCTGGCTGATGCTAGTGATGCAGTAATTAACACTTCACTCTTTCATGATTGTAGTTTGGATATGTATTTTTTTTATTATTTTTTGTTTGTTTGTTTTAGAAAACAAGAACACTTTAAACTGTAACCAGCCAACAAGGCAAGCACATTACACTTCGGAGGTAAATAGAAATGCTATCAAAAACAGTCTATGCATTTTCATGCTAACATTAATACTTGTCCCTTTACTTTTTTTGTTGTTATCAGACTCTAATGTCAAAGACCTTCTAAAACATGTATGGTAGTGGAGGGAAAGGGAATAATCAGGATCTATTTATGTCTACACAGATGTATTTTCATGGGTACATGAATCAAGTATTCTTGATTATCAAATCAATTATCAAATGTTATTAATAATTTTCATACAGAAATATCCATTCATGTAGATTTATATATCAAAATTTCTAACCTTTTCATTTACACTTGACCTAGATTGGAATAGTTTTAATTTGGAAAAGGTAACTTTGTCAGAATATAATTCTACTTAAGCTGCATGTCTTTGCAGAAACAAACTATGTATGCTTTATAATCTTCAATATTTTTGTTAGTAAACTGTTTTATACATGTTTTTAAAATAATATACGTGATTTTAAAATAATATGTATTTGGGGCACAGATTGTTTTGCTCATTATCTGAATTACTGTCTGACAATTCCATATGTATGCTGTCATGTGTGTACTCACTAATGGAAATCTTTATTTCATCTGTTCAAAGTTAGCAAAAGTGTAAACTTTCATACTATTTCTAAGCAATTGACTGAGAATCACTTAGTAAATAACACCTATACAGTAAAATCATGACACATATAAGTAATCACATTAAAATCAATAATTTCAAAGATTTATTGCTAAGCAGAACTCAGCTGGTTCAATGTGATGGAGGTACATTGACTGAAATTTTAGCAACTCTCAGCTACACATCTGAGCTGTAAACATAAACAGAAGAAGGCGCTGAAAACTGTTAGCAGCAGAATAAGTGTGCTTGCAATTCAAGAACATGCTTCACCAGAAGTGGGAAATTGACTTAATAGCATCTTAATTTTGATGAAGGGAAGTAGAGAGAGTGATTTTGTGGAGAATTTGGATGCTTTGCCCATTTCCTGCATTTTCCCACATATGCTGCTACCTCGTTTTTTGAGTTAGCACACTGAAGGCTCCCAACTGATGTGCATGCTTAATATGTGAATTTCCATTAGCATTCTGACACATAGTTAATACTTTTGGTGACTGAAGGCTGTCCAAACACTTACCATAAAATGATGGAAGTAAAGAAATGGTTTTCAATGCTACCATACAGAAACCATGCTCGCCGGCTCTTCCCTCTTTGATATTTGGTTCTTCCCTCATCCAAGATATGACAGAATCAGCTGTTGATGTGCAGGAGAGTTTGGTAGGTCTGCTCTTTGATACCTCTTGTATCTCCATATGTGCATTTTGTAGGTGAACTGTACTATTAACAGAGCAGGGACAGTCACTGTAAAACATTCTCCTAGTTACAGACTAAAAATATGTGGAACATGATGACAGAGATATTAAACTCCATTAAATATTTGACTGATCAACAAACTTATGCAATGGAAGGTTAAGAGAATATTGGTATGGTGGGTAAAGCTTGCCTGGATGCCAGATGCTCACCCACCACTCTCTTACTCCTTCTTTTTAACAGGACAGGGAGAAAAAAGATGACAAAGCGTACAGGTTCAGATAAAAACGGGGGATATATAAACTACCGTCATGGACAAAACAGACTTGACTTGGAGAAATGTTCATTTAATTTCTTGCCAAGTAAAAGTGGGTCTCCTACAGAAGCAGTTCCTGCCCGATAACCTTCTCCTGCGAGGGCTCTTCATGGGCTACAGCTTCTTTCAGGGTGTATGCATCTGCTGCAGCATGGAGTCCTCCATGGGCTGCAGTATGGATATCTGCTCCAGTATGTTCCAATCTGCTCCAATATGTTCCTCCACAAGCTGCAGGTGAACAATACGCTTCACTGTGGTCCTCCCCATGGTCTTTAGGGGAATCTCTGCTCCAGCATATCCTCACACTCCTTCACTTACCTTGGTGTCTGTAGAGTTGTTTTTCTCACATTTTTCTCACTCCTCAATCTTGAAACTGCTGTACAGCAGTTTTTACCTGTTCCTAAATATGTTACCACAGAGGTGTCACCAGCATTGATGTGCTCATCTTTCGCCAATGGTGGGACTGTTTTGTAATCAGCAGGAACTGGCTCTATCTGGTAAAGGACAGCCACTGCTCTCTCCTCACAAACGTCACTCCTTCACAACCAGACCTTGCCATGTAAACTCAATACAATAGCAAGGATAATACACTGATGAAGTTCAGAAAATAATGTAGGACAGGATCACAGCTGTGATTAAAAAAAAAAAAAAAAGTTCAACACTAAAACCACCAGAGAGTGGCTTTTGCTTTAGAAAAGTAATTGTATCAGTTGAGTGTGTCAACAGCTTATGTAAACAGACTTCCTTAAGATAATACAGAAAATATTATCTTCCCTAGCCAGATGGACCTGTATTGGGAAATATATATTTGGATCACACAGAAAGTAAAGGACCAACAAAATGAACTCTGAAAACAGCAACAGGCTTGAACTGTCTTTAACCCAGGTAATCTTTCTTGGTTACTGAGGATGTCCAGCATTGTGACAGTGAACTTACAGAGACCACTAATGGAAATCCTATTTGTATTTTGATCCAGTACTACATTGCAAATGCTGTGGTGTTTGTTCAGATTTAGTTAAATTGCTGTATTTCTCTGCAAAATCCAAATCACGTATAGCATCAAATATCCACAAATAAGTATACTTGATATTAAAATTTTCTTGTGTGTGTATATCTAAAGAACCTGGCCAGAGAGTTCTGGATTCTGACAATTTGTCAAAATTAATAAATATAAAATATGAATATAAAAATAAGAGTCCATATAAAATAAATAAATAAATCTAAAAGATTAAACATTCTAACAATGATGACATAAAGTAGCTGAAACACAATGATTGTATTTTGACTTTTTGGAAGGTGGAAAAGGGGGAAAATAGAATGGTTGTAATTCTACATCTACTGCAATTTGTCCACTGTAATAAAAACATAATCTGACACTTTGAAGTTGGATTTATTTCAGTTTAGGGAGTGACCGATTCTATTTATGTACAAATACAATTTGAACATCCCACAGAGTGTTACTGTTATGGTGATCCACATCTTCAACTTTCTGGAATGCATTATTCTCATTCCTGCATAAAACACCTCAATTTTTTCAGGAAAACAGAAGAAAATATTTACAGATTTCTTACAGTTTATTATATCTATCAGTGGTAGATTGTATGAAGTGTTCCTTCTACTTTTTTGGAAGTACTTCTGTTTGTCTGAAAAAAAAAAATAGGTTACTGCTAGAGTAATATTTTGCTTTTTACTGTGTTTTCTGTTAGACAGAATTGCAAGTTGGACTGGCAGTTCCTTACTTGAAAAAGCAAGATGTTTGTGCTTGAAACCTTGATTTTGGAAGAACATCATTTAGTGTTTAGCTTTGTTAATCTGTGTCATATTAGATTAAAAGCAAGTACCAAAAAATGTAAAGTGAAATCTCCACTCTGCCAGACAACCTGTATACAGTGTCAGTCACTATTAAAATAACCTGTGAGTCTTGGACACATCTGTCCTCATCACAGAACAATTTGATCTGGAGCCTTGTGAGAATGAACCTCTCCTTCATCCAGTTATAGTACCAATTCTATAGATACTTTCTTGGCTGTAAACTGCTGATAGATTAACTGCCTTGCACTTGAAAAATCCTACGGAACAGCTCCCCTGTGGCTCATGGAGCTTTCACAGTTACCCTCTTTGCTTTTCAGGAATTCAAGGGAGAGTCTCTCATTGTATCACTGTGATAAGGTACAGGGTGTTGACAAGAAGTCTGATTAGATTTGACACTTTAATTGAAGAATGATAAATGCCCTTCACCATTTTTTGTAAAAACTCTTCACAGGTGACTGCTTAGATAATAGATTTATTCCACAACAACCTCAAGAAATACTCTGGAACTTTTTTTCGATACAACTAAGAGAATGCAATATTTTATTTTATTTTATTTTATTTTATTTTATTTTATTTTATTTTATTTTATTTTATTTTATTTTATTTTATTTTATTTTATTATTTTTTTTTCCTTATGGAAATGCCTCACTCTGTTATGAAAAGCATATATTCTTTGACTTTATCTCATTATTGATCAGAGATATGTTCATAATCAAAACCTATTTGTTGGTATGCCTGTAAAGGTTTATAAATTTGGAAATCCAAATTGTATCTACCAGATAATGGGAATATGACACAGGAAGTTAAAAAAAAAAAAAAAAAAAAAAAAAGATTTTTCCCCCCATAATGAAGTGAATGTCCACTGCACATTCCTACTATACCTGTGTTTTACCAGAAAAAGAAGGTAGAACACTTATCTTCTTGATAAAAATGTCTTTGAATCACTACGAAATATGTTCCCAAGAATTCTATGTAGTCTGCACAGATAACAATAAAATTTCCACAGAATGGCAGATCAATTCCTGAGTGGCTTTTCCGTATATTCTCTTACATATCACAGTTAACATTTTCCAACTGTACTGCTAATTAACATATTCTGAGTTGACTGGAAGCAACTGATGTCTTAGAGTTGCCTCAGTCTTACATGATTAAGTGTATCTCTAGGTCAAATGATAAAGTGCAAAAATTGTTGGTTATTACTAGTGGGCCAATGGGTTAAATGAATTGAGTACCAGAATGTCCATGCTGTTAACCTAAGCAAGGACTAAATACATCCATACAGATCTAGTCATGGACAGTTAGTAATATCTGTAGCTTCTGACCTAATTCAGCTTGCATTAGGTTCTCACACTAGTGCGCACACGAGGAATAAATACAAGGGAATAAAGATATGTGGGCAGTTACAGGGCTATGATGTTACAGGCACAGAGATGTTCTGGGAAGTCTAAGGGGACTGGGGTGTTGCAATAATCCAGGCTCTTTAAGAAAGAACAGAGGGAGGTGAGGAGGTAGAGATACACTTTATGGGAGACAGCAGCCAGAATACATGGAGCTCTACCCAGGGATGGATGTTGAGACAATTGATTATATGTGTAATATGAGTAAGGACTAAATGGATCCTTATAAGTAAGGACAATACGGTTAAGAGATAAAGAGCAGTTTGGCTGGGTAACGTGGTAGTGGGTATGTACTATACACCGTCTGTTCAGGAAGAACAAGTGGATAGGTTTTCTACAGAAAAACAGAAGTAACCTCATGTTTGCAAGCCTTGGTTCTGATAGGACACTACATCCACCCCAATATCTGCTGCCATGCCCATGAAATGGTGGAGTTTGGGCTCATGAGAAAAGGAAGAAGTTTAAAAAATAAAATCATAGCCACATTCTTTAGGAGATTTTGTACTCTTTCAGGATCTACTTGGAGAAGCCCCTTAGGACAAGGTCTTGGAGGGAAGAGAGACCGAAGGAAGTTATTTGTTATCCAAGGATCACCTCCTCCGAGCTTAAATATAGTCCATTTCAATGAGCAGAGAATAACGCAAAAATGCCAGGAGGCCTATATGAGTGAACAAGTGGAGTCTGGCAGAACTCAAACATTAAAAGGTAGTGTACTGAAAGTGGAAGCAGTGACAAGTAACTTGGGAGAAATATAGAGACACTGTCTGAGCATGCAGAGGCATGGTTAGGAAAGCTAAAGCCCACCAGTTGAGTCTGGCTAAGGATGTCAAAAGAAACAAGGACTTCTATAAGTACTTAAGTAACAAAAGGAGGATCAAGGAGGAAGTGTGATCCCACTATGGAATGGCTCAAGAGTGCTGATGGCACAGGACATCACAAAGGATGAGATAATGAATGTCTTCTTCACCTCATTCTTCATTAGGGAGACCAGCCTTCAGGAATCCAAGGACCTGGAGATGAGAGGGAAAATCTGGAGCAAGGAATACATTTAGTGGAAGATGATCAGGTTGTGGAGTGCTTAAGCAAGCTGCGTATGCATAGATCCATGGGACCTAATGGGATGCACTCATGAGTGCTTGGGGAGCTGCCTGGCTGTAGGTGGCCTTGCTTGGGGAGGGGGATTGGACAAGTTGACCCTCAAAGGTCTCTTCCAATCTCATCCATTCTGTGATTCTGTAATTAAAAGTTGATTACATAAGAGATAGCAAGATATAAGGTGGTTGTTGTAATGTGTCTACTTTCCATTCAAACCTACCACTTTAATTCCACAGGATTTAAGAGAAACAGAAAAGCTGGAGAACAGAAATGATATTTTAACATAGTGGTATGAATGTTCAGACAATGTAACAAAATTTTCCCATTTTTTTTTCCCGATTTTCCCATTGCTGTCTGTGGTAAGCATTGCCACAGCAGGCAGATGTGGTTGAACACCTAGGAATAAAGATAGATTTACTACAGAGATAAATTATTTTCCTTTAAAGATTTTTCAAGGAAGACGTGGAGAGATTTATTTGACTTAAGGCTAGAAGGCTAGTTCCTTTCATTATGGCTTTGCAATTTATTCACTTCATAATTTCACTAGGGTGATGTACGTTATTTTCAAAGCCAGTATAGTCTGAGATTTGATTTTGCATGTCTCCAAACCCCTCTCTCTCTTTTTTAACAGTACATTATCTGAAGAATGATAGCGGAAGTAGTAATAATAGTAACAATAGTAATAACGTATAGGAGAATACAGCTGAAAAAGAGTGAAAATAATGCTGTGGAGTAAATAATGGAGTGATGTATTTTTTATACTTTGTTCATTGTAAAGAAAACAAGTAACCATAACAGATGGCATGCTTTCCAACACTCTCATAAGCAACTGTCATTTTCAGTTTTCACATTTCACTTGTTTCATTATCCTGCAGTTTATATTATCTCTAATCCCCTACCCATTTCCTTAAAAGAACTTTAAAAATATATTTCTTTCTTCATGAGAGCTAAACATTATGATTACAATGGTCTTTAGGATTCTTAGTCCAAATGAAGCCCCATGGTGATAGATGATCTATAAAAACAAAGTAGAAGTTTGCACCTGGCACCTCCATATAAGACAACATATAATTCTCCTTCTCCTTCCTTCTCCTTCTCCATGTGTCTCCACCCCACCCCGCCATTACTGGGGAGATCAGTGATATGCACTACTGAAAAACTGAAATTTTAATGTATTTCAGCTTGGTAGAATACTGTACATCAATGGATACATAATGACTTTAACTTAAGGATTTTTCTTATCAGACCAATCATCTGTAAAGCCTTTCATGGGTATGTTTCAGAATTATACCTTAAAGCAAGATTAAAGTAAGTCATTGCTTGTGCAACGGCAATAACCATGCAATAAACTATTGTAAGATTAAACTGTTAGAAACAGAATTTTAACCCTTGCTTGGATTTCATATGATGCACATAATCTGAATCAGGTATGAGTTGCTTAAATACATCTCTCTAACTTTCATGAGAAAACTCCACCTTGGTAAGCTTTACAGACCTGCTATGTGGAGTATGACAAATGTGTGGCAGAACAGAGATAAAACTCTGAGCACCAAGTAGTGCAGGTGAATCCAGGAAAATACATCCTAAAATTTCTAGACAACTCTTTGTTTAAAATATGTATGCTCAGAAAAGTTACATTTAGTTTCAGAAACTTTTGCCTCTTAACACATATCTTCTTTAATGATTTTTACACAAGTTTTCAGTATCAGGTTTCATTATATGATGATGTTCTACTGAAATGCCTTGACTGTTTTTAGATCAGTCGAAATGAATGTGTTTTGTCTGGTTCCAATTCAAGTGTGAAAAAGGTTTCTTCATATTTTTAGGAGTTCTGTCAGCTTACTATGTTGCTATGTTTGTGGACTTCCAAGTAATCCCATCTAGGAAGCAAAATAATTCAAGAAATCACATAAACTTAATTAATCTAAATTAATTTGGGGGTTCTGTATGCTCTGATAGCTTTAATACCTTTATTATTGGTGTTTTTTTTTGTTTGTTTGTGTGTGTGTGTTTTGTTTTGTTGTTTTTTTTTTTCAAGTGCTCCAGTTAATTTTGCATAATGAACCACAAATTCAAAGTCCATTTTATAGTCCATTTGATTCTCTTTTTGGAAGAGAATAGAAATCTTATTCTTATTACCAAATGATACTAATTGTAAATTTCAGAGATGATTATATTATAAACAGATTTTATAATAATATTATTTTATAATATTCCAAATTCATATTCAGTGATAATACAAAACAAATCTCAGGTTAATGATATAATATTAATGTTACCTAAGATCAACCTATAAGACAATAGCCCAACTCCTTAATTAGGCAATTGAGATAAAAAATGAAGTTCAACTAGATAATACTCATGAAAAAAAGAAAAAATTATTATGCATACACTTTGTTTTACATTTCAAGAGCCTAATGAAGCAGAGCATATATGTGATTATAAATAATTTGATGGGTTCAATTTTTGTTTTGTTTTGTTTTGTTTTGTTTTTAATCCAATGTTGACCACTTGATCTTAATTACTAGCTCCAGATGTTAGGTACAATATTTAATATAAATGTTTAGTCTAAAAAATATATAACTTTATTTTATTAGCTTATAACTGCTATGGTGAAATGTTTGCAATATTGACCCTTGACAGCATGAGAAAGTATTTTTTATCTTACACATCTCTAACTTTACCACAAATAATATCAAGACTGCTTTTTATTTTCTGAGAAAAGAGTTTAATAAACTGCATAGTTACTTGAAACATCTTTAAAATTAATTAAGTAAACCTAATGTCACTCTTAACTAGTAAGACAACTATTTATTTGCCCTTTCTTAAATGAAGTAACAAATGTAAAATATATTTGTAGGTATTGCAACCCAGAACAGACACTACTTAGATCTGGAATTTTCCCTTTCTAAGGAAAAATGTAACTCTGAAATAGTAAAGAAAATAATAAAGAAAACTTGACTTTTTTTTTTTTTTTTTTCAGACTTCTCCCAGTGTTTTCTTGTTTGTTTGTTTGTTTGTTTTAATCACTGAAGTGTAGGATTCTGTCTCTATCTCCTCTGTCCTGTAAAGGACCTTCTCAAACCTTGTAAATCCCATAGAATCTGAAGGATTACCAAATCCTTACTTGAAGGTCTTCTGCTACTGCTTGGTTTCTAAGACTCTCCAGTCTGAATTAAAGACTGAATCTAAGACTCTCCAGTCTATGAAAGGTCATAGACTTTAATAGTTTTATCCATGATTGCCATAATATAAATTATAGCAAAAAATGATCAGCTACATGTGTTAAGTGATTCCACCATAGACTTCTGGAGAGAGAAAGAAGATGAAGGCAAAGGGAGATAGAGTTGATAGAGTCCTGCTTTTTGTGTTCCTCAAGTAATATAATCTTATGGGTTAAATATTTTTCTCCTGGAATCAGTTCAAGGAATATGTTAAACCAGTAATTCTTGCATATAGTATGCCTTGCCTTAATACACTTTTTTTCAGCACAATTCTTTCTTTTCTGCAATGTATAAATAATAATAATAATATACAGAATGATTCCTAAAGTTTTCTCAAAATAGATAACCAACAATCTTCTAAACAGATATGTCCAGTCATATGAGATGCTTTAAAATATCAGAAACACCTCTATAGGGCTGACAACAACCTAAATTGTATCAGTACTCTCAGCTTCAGCTGGAGCTCTAGGGTGACTAAATTAGGATTTTTATTTTAGATGAATGATCTATCTGGCATAAATCAATGGTGCATATGAGTTCACAACAAGAAGAATTTCACAATAAATTTTAAACTGCTGAGGCTTGTCCAGTTAGTTTGATGGGATAGAAATTTTACAATTTCTTGGTGAAATAATAATTCTATCAGTTCCATAATTATGATTTCTTATCAAGATCTGTCTTGACCCCTGTGGAACACAATTTAACAGAATAATGTTTAGATTGTGGTAATTAATGTTTGCATCCACAAATATAATTTTATATTAAATATGGAATAAAATTGGACTTTTTGCTCTACAACATCATTACATCCTTGTTGTGGCAAATTCAGTGCTTTGAATCCATTAACTTTTCATTGTGTGTTGTTATCATCTACTGCTAAAGATTAGCTACTGACACATTTATCAAAGGATGATAAATGAGCTGTCCTTTCACTTGTCTGATTATCTGACCTTTATTCAGTTAAAAGCACAAGGGGCTGACAGTGTTAAGTGCTTGCCAGTTCAGAATGAAATTGAACCCAGGAAATGGATGTTTGGTATTGTCTTCAATAATACAATTTTACTCCTTCAATTTCTGTTTAAGTTAAAGAAAACAAAATTTATTGTAAATGTCCGTAGAAAACCCTTAATTTCAGCCAAGCTAATTTTAAAATTTTAATTATCTCATAAAGAATCCTTAATCCTATAAGTTTCCTTAGAGAGAGAACAGTTTTATCATTATCCACTGGACTGTAGTTAGTCAAAAAGCACATAGGGTTGTAGATTCTGTAGAAGAGTTGGACTTGATGATCCTTAAGGGTCCCTTCCAACTCAGGATATTCTATGATTCTATGATTCCTTTCAAATATGTTGAATTCTATCTTATTTCTATGACAAACACACTGCTTCTATGAGCTAGATGACTACAATTCTATACATCTCAAGGGTCAAGTCTTGAATAAATTCACTAATTTCAGATAAATGAATATAAATGGCTTTGCACCAGTCTTTTACAGTGACATGCATGGCAGGAGCTAAACTTTTAGCTATCAGTATGTATTTAAAGTTGGTTATCTAGACATTTCTATTTGCTAATATATTGAAAGAATATTTTCCTATTCTGTGATAGGAAGTGATTTTCAGTACATGTATGCTTCCCTACATTAAAATAAAGTTTAGAGCTGAGGCTGAGCACAGGATTAAATCTTCTAAATGTAGCTCTTCACCTATGTCCAAGCCACCACCACAAGTCAATGCATTCCACTGGTGTAGACAGAGACTCAATGCGCTTTAAAGTCAACACCTATTGCACGTCCAATTTAATAGTTTTGTAGATTCTGTTGGCTAGACTTCTACTGACTATAAACAGAAATTCTGACCTCTAATATGTCTCTACTTACGTCCAAACACCTGAATCTAGGTGTCTTATCACATTAAATCATAGCTCTGGATATGAATTGCTCAGGCAGATGTATTTAGCTTTTTTATTATATGTACCTAGATACTCGCCCAGCTCTTTAAAAATGTATGTATTGTCTGTAAGGTTTTAAACATGCCATCATATATGCCATCTCTACAGATATTTCAGATACTGTATGGAATCTTGAAGAACACCAGAAACTAATGCTAGTGTAAGTGTCACATTCTGCGACTATTTCAGGTGGTTAAATTTAGGTAAGATTAAACCTATCTTTGTTCTCGAATTAATGATTTTGTAAGTGGAATTGATTTGCAAGCATGAGACGGTATGTTTTCAGTAAGATTTTGAGGGAACACAACCTTTCCACTGTGGTTTTGATAAGAATCTTTTTATAGGACTAGATGTAAACAAAGCAATTTTAATTTAGAGCATACCAGTTTTCACCTAAAATTCTACTCCCTAGCATTTTATATCTCCCAAAGCCAAACAATTTTCTGTTTTGTTTTGTTTTGTTTTGTTTGTTTGTTTGTTTTTTCCTCAATAAATAGCACATAACGACTACAGGGGAAGGCTGGTATTGGGAACAATAGCAACAATCTTTATCTTAATTATTTCTTTCTATCACAGTAATATTCAAACCAGCTTCTTCTCTAATCTAATCAAACTCACCTCATCTACTTCATTTTATGCATGAATGTAGGATCAAATATTTTTAATCTTTTTTTCTGAAGAAAAGCCACATTCTTTCTCTTTGAAACCTCTTCTGAATTGACCTTCATGGTCTTATGAGGATGCTGGTTTCTTTGTTAGTTTGTTTGTTTATTTATTTTCTGTTATTGATAAGAGACATTCCCCAAATTAACTGCAAAATCTCCAACAGCTGAGAGTATGAAAAAACAAGTCCATAGCCTTTGCTGTCTGAACAATGTGCTTTCCTATATTTATCTTGATAATGCTTTTGTCTAGTATTAACTGTTTTCAGGCTATAGTGCTATTTTTTTTTTTTTTTTGTATTATTTTTTTAAGGGTAGTTATTCTGCCACAGCCAGAGTTACATATAGCAAACTGCAGGCTATATGTAAGTGTAAGTGTCTCACTTAACTGTGCCTGCAAGTAGAGTTTTTGAAAATCTAACTGCAATGGGAATGAAATGTGTTTTATCCCTACAGACATTCTGCTCTGAGGTGCCCAGGAGTAAGTCATTCCACCTACCTCCATGTGATTTGGAGATTGCTTACATTTGTGCTAGCATGAAATGAGTACTCAAATGCACAGGATGTTGTGATCTCCACCTGAGATTGCTCTTGTACGCTTTCTGTATGGAACATGGGCCAGTCCGACCGTGGGGAATGCACCTGAAGGGGTAACTTGGTATCACTATATTGTCCAGCTTCTGAGCAACATCTCTGTATAGCAGAGGGAAAAGATTGAAACTAATTAAGTGTTATCTGAAAAGAAACAGATTTTAGTCAGTGTTCTTCAGAACCATTAAGCGGTGCTTCTAAACTGTTTGAAATGCTTCTAAGCATTTGAAATTATTCAAGATTTTTATATTCACTAAAATATAATATTATGGTATGGTTTGTTCCTTAATCATTCCAGTTACTACTGGGTAAAATAATGTTTTTTCTACACAAATACAAAGCAACAGTAAAGACAGGACCTGTAGTACTATTTTATACATAATTAAAACTAGAGAGGGAGTTTAAGCAATTCAAACATAATTGTCTGGGCTGGAGCTTGACCAGAATTAAGAATTTTGCTCTAACTGAAATGTCCTTTGAATCTCTAAAGATCACATTTTCTCATGTATTTGGTTTTACACCTTACTAGACAGATGGTATCATCAATACAGCGCTATCTATATAATCAGTTTAATATTTGGTCAACAGGGAGGTTTGTTCCCAGGCCTAACCTCATTTTAATGTTGTACTCACTAAATAAATATCGTAGTTATACTTTAACAGTTTGCATAATATCATCATTCTTCAAGTCTTATAATTTTTGTACTAGTTTTTGTGTTCATTAACACACTTCAACTCCCTGCCTAAGAGGTCTTGTGAGATAAAAGATCTCTGTACAGTTCCTCCATCAAGTTTAATTTAAAATGTTATTGTGAAAACTGATATAAACTATTCTTGCTAATCCCTGTGGCTAGTTAAAGTAGGATATCTTTGTATTAAGATATTGACTTTACTTGAGAGTAAGAAAAAAACAATCACTTTTAATTAGGATAGATAACAAATTAACTCTAGCTTTCTCCTTCACTTTTGCATGGGACCTTTGGATATAACTTAGCTCATTAGACTGATGCAAGTGGTCTACTGGAGGTAATTAACGGAGATTTGTTCAATAAAGTGTGACCTCAAATTTTGTCGTTTAAGACTTCAGACTCCTCTGGAGAGACAGAAGTAAAACCTGTAAACAAGACTGCACATATAGAAACAATGCACAACAGTAGCAATGTGGTGCAGGAAGATAGTAAGCCACTAACAGCCTATCTGATAGCATGAAATACAATCAATTCTGACACAAGCAGGTAGGCAGATAAGATAGTTACCTTTAAAATGGTAGAAATTAGGTGGAAAAAAAAAAAAAAAGTCATCCAAAAAAAAGCCTTTTTGTCTTTTCAAACATGGTCTTATTAAGCACCTAAGATTCATTCCTAAATTAAAATTCATGTCACTTTTGGTAAGTATTAGAGAGAATAAACAAACTAAAACTACAAAAATAAAGAAGACTACAGCAATCAGTAGAACTCACAGAAAAGTTAGAAACAGACAGCTATTATTGCTGGAATGTCTAAGACATCAAGGACAGTAAATATCGTATGGGAACTACCTTAACAGATAGTCATTGAGCAACAGGGAAAATAAATGCAGTTCAGGATTTGTCTTATTAGTACAGTGACTGATATAACAGACAGCAGCATTAAAATACCACTTCTCATTGCTAATTATGGAAATAATAGATATTCTTTCAGTTTCTAAAAAGAGCTGTGAGAGAACTATTAAGCCTAATTTAATAGAACTTAAGAGAACTATTAAGATAACAAACCACTGAATAAACCAGAAATTAAACAATCCAGTATATTTACTTTATAAAATATGAAGAGAAAGCAATACCAAATCTTGCATTAGTTGGTATGCCATCTTATACATAAATTGCAGAGTATGGAATAACAGTGGCAGGAGTAGAAAGAAATACCTTCTGGCTTAAATAGTTGTTATATGAATGAAATATTCAAACACGTTTGGAGAACTTGCTAGTTAAATTTAACATCTAAGGTCTGATAAAGGTAATCAAGCCAGTTGGGCCAAGTCACATCAGGATGTGGTCAACATCATAAATGATGATGTCATATTCCCAATTGAAAAGGATAAAATAGCAATTTGGAGTTGGATGATAGGTGTTAAGATTCAGTAGGTCCTAAATGGAATTCATTTTTTTAACCTAAAACTTACAGCATTAAACCTACCACACAACCATGAGGTTCAAAGCTTTTAATACAGATGTGCGCTTTGTTTTTATCTCAGCTTGAAAATGGGATGAGAAACAGAGGCTCGCATTAGTTGCCACAACCATTATTCTCATAGAATCATAGAACAGCCAAGGTTGGAAGGGACCCCAAGAGATCATCTGATACACCCTTTTGTAGAAAAGGGTGCCTAGATGACATAGCAGTCTGTCCAGTCGCAACTTGAAAACCTCCAGTCCATGATGGGGACTCCATCATGTCCCTGGGGAGGTTGTTCCAGTGACTGATTATTCTCATTGTGAAAAATTTCTTTCTTATATCAAGGTAACACCTTCCACAATGCAACATGTACCCATTGCTCCTTGCCTTCTCCACGTGGCTCCTTGAAAAGAGAGAGCCTTTGTCCTCTTTGTAGCTACACTTTAAGTACTGGAATACTGTGATGAGCCTTCCCCAGAGTGAAAGGAGCTCACTCCTTCATTTGTTTCTCACAGGGAAGGTTCTCCATCCGTTTGATCATCTTTACAGCCCTTCTTTGGGTCCTCTTCAGTCTCCCAACGTCTTCCTTAAATCATGGGGACACAGTAAGTGCTCCAGGTGTGGACAGACAGGCTCTGAGTAGAGTGGAATGATCACATTTCTATCTTTTCTAGAAATGGTACTTCACATGAAGCCCAGCATGTGATTTGCCTTCATTGATGAAGCAGTGCACCACTGACTAACATTTATCTTGTCCACTAGGTCCCTTTCAGCAAGGATGCTCTCCAGCCACACAGATCCTAGTCTGTACTGGGCCTTTTGGTTATACTGTCACTGCTGCAGGAGCTTGCACTTGTCTTTGCTAAACTTCACACAGATCTTGTTTACCCACTTTTTCGGATTGTCCAGGTCTCTCTGTAAGATGTCTCTCTCTTCTGATGTATCTACCTTGACCACCTAGTCAAGTGCCATTGACAAAATTGATAAGGGTTCTTACAGTTCCATAGTCCAGGTCATTTATAAAGATATTGAACAACATGGGGCTCAGTTTAAATCCCTGAGGAACCCCACTTGTGGCCATTTCATACCAATCTTGCAGACCACCAATCCAAACTATATATTGGCAGAGTGACTAGGAGGAGGCTGTGGGAAACAGTGTCAAATGCTTTATTGAAATCCAGCTAAACTGTTGAGGAATTTTTGAAACAGCAAAAATCCCATGACTTGCTGTAGCTGAACAAACCAAGCTACCAGGGCAACTATGAGAAGTTCCCATGACAGTGTTCCCACATCGCCCAATTGAGGAATTCAGAAAAATATTGTTACCCGTAGCTGGCTTCAAGGACAAGGTCTACGTGACTGCTAATCACAAGGGGATTGTTTTCTTGCAGGTGGGGTTGTTTTCTTGTAGTTGTTTGAGTGCTTTTGACCAATAATCTTGTGTGAGACACTATCCGCCCGTGTTAAGTTCACTGTAAAAGTTAGGCTATTCGGGCAATAAAACGGAGCATGATCTGACTCTACTGGTGTCTGTTGTGCTTTCGGCTGTGCTTCCTGCAACAGTAAACAATATTCACTGATCTCTCCATATTCACAGACCATGTTATGGTGTTGTAAAAGGTAACTGGGTTAGGCAGGCATGATTTGCCTTTGGTAAATCCATGTTGTATTTTTCCATTTACCTGCTTCATTTGGCTTATAATAATTTCTTTAAAAAAAAAAAAAAAAAAAAAAGTGCATTTTGTTACTTTTCTAGGGATTAAATGTGCCTGTAGTTTCCTGGGTCCTGTACTGGGCCCATCTTGTAGATGGGTGTGACATTTATTTCTATGATTTCCTCCCTTACAGCTATGAGGGATATACACTGATGTCCACAACTTTTCAAAGATTACAGACAGTGGCCTCGCAGCAACTTCTCTTAACAGTTTGGGGTGGAGCCCATCTGGCCCTATAGATTTATGTGACCTGACCCCTTGCAAAAGGCTGCAGATCTGTCCTTCCTCCACTACTCCTGTGTCAACACAAGAGTTTTTGTAGCTA
The DNA here is from genome assembly GCF_009819795.1 of Aythya fuligula. Lineage (NCBI taxonomy): Eukaryota > Metazoa > Chordata > Aves > Anseriformes > Anatidae > Aythya > Aythya fuligula. The sequence goes on from NC_045559.1 coordinate 19,149,756, forward strand.
TTTTACCTTATGATCTGGGGTCCAGCTACACCAGTAAAGGCAGAGGCAAAAATGGTATTGAGAACCTCTGCCTTGTCAATATTATAACTAGTTCCTGTTTAACTACTGCCCTATTTAGCAAGGAGCCTATGTCTTCCCTGTCTTTCTGCTTACTGCTCATATATCCAAGTAACCCTTTCTTGTTCTTAACATTCTTGGACAACGTCAGTTCTAGCTGAGCCTTAGCCTTCCTGTCTATACTTCTCTGTATTCTAGCAAGGTTCTTGTAGTCCTCAATAATTATTTGGCTACTTTTGCATAGCCAGTATGGTGTTTTCTCTTTTTCTTGTTGTTGTTTATTGTTTGTTTGTTTGTTTGTTTTGTAGTTTTAAAGCACATTTAAAAGCTCCTTCTCAAGCCAGGGAAGTTTCTGGTTCTGCTTTCTTCCTTTTCCATTGTAGGGGATGTTCTTATTCTTTCAGGAGGTTGTCCTTTGAATAACACCCAGTACTCACAAACTCCTTTGGCTTCCATGGAATCCCTCACAACTAGACTCTCAGTATACTGAAGTTGGTCTTCTAAATTCCAAGGTCTTTGTCCTATTACTGACCTTCAGTATGATCAGCAGGATGTCAGACTCCATAATGATATACATGTATTATGACTGTGTCCAAGGCTACCATTATTAGCTATATTGACAAGTATGTGTCTCAGTTTCCGAGCAGTAGATCTAGAAATGTGTTGTTCCTAGTCAGTACATCTAACATCTGTAACAGGAAGCAGTCAATACATTGTAAGAATCTGATGGACAGCTTGTGCGCTGCTGTGTTGTTTTCCCAGAAAATGCACAGGTAATTGAAGTCGCCCATGAAGACCAAGATCTGTTGGTCTGCAACTTTCTTGAGCAGCTGGAGTACAGTTTCATCATTCTCATCATCCTGATTAAGAAGTTTGGTAACAGATACTTAATATAAGATCTCTCTTAGGGGAAATCTCTCTTGTCTTGATCCAAAAGCATTTGATAGAACTTTCATTATCCATATGCTCAAATTTCTTTTTTCAATAAACTGTAAATCTTGCTTATTTCCTAGACTACATACATTGTGCATGTATGTAATCTACATACATGCACTTGGCATGGCTGGTCTTAGGGTCCTTGCCTTTGGAGAGGGTTGGGGAGCATTCCTCAGTACTCTGGTAGGTACATGCATCCACACTTTTGCTTAAGAACATGCAAGTGTCACAGCTTTGGTCACTACCTGCCACATTTATCAGAATAAATCACAATCAGCTAAGTCAGTTAACATGCAAGCAAAGATTCTCTTGACTCATCTAGATAAGCAAATGCCATCAGTCCCTAGTAGGCTGTATTCATCAAAGAACATCCCATGATGCTAGAAACCAAAGCCCTGGAAATGACCCCACCCATGAAGCTAGGTATTGAACTGCAGGATGTGTTGACTTCTGCCAGCACCCCTACCTCTAGCTGACAAGACTGACAGGAAACTCAGTGAGAGCATATTTAAGAAGAAAAATACAGCTGCAGAACAGCAGCTGGGAGAGAGGACTAATAAATGTAGAGAGAGAGAGACCTGCAGACACAAAAATGCAGAATGAGGGCAGGAAGTGCTCCAGGCATGCAGCAGAAGTTCCCCTGTGGCCAGTGCAGGAAAAGGCCCCCGGTGGATCAGGCTGTTCCCCTGCAGCCCATGGGTCCCACATGGAGCAGATCTCCATGCTGCTGCCCGTGGAGGAGCCCCCAGTGGAGCAGGTGGATGTGGCCTGGTGGAGCAGGTGGAGGAGGCTGCAGCCCAGGGAGAGCCCCCACCGGAGTAGGCCCTGGGCTGGAGCTGCAGCCCATGGAGAGGAGCCCACAGTGGAGTGAAGGAAGAGAGTGAAAATGAAGGAGTAGTAGAAGCAAAGCATCATGGACTGACCACAACTCCCATTCCCCTGCACTGCTCAAGGGAAGGAGATAGATGAGGGAGCATGGTGGAGAGCTGTTTTTAGTTTACGTTTATTTTCTGCTGCCCTAGTCTGTTATCAGTAGGCAATAAAATATATTAATCTCCCTTATGCTGAGTCTGTTTCACCCATGACAGCAACTGGTGTATCTTCCTCTAGTCATCTCAACGTATAAACCTTTTTTCATCATATTTTCTCCCCCTGTTCTTTTGAGGAGGGAAAGTGAAGAGCGGCATGGTGGTCCATAGCTGATCATTGCTGTGAAACTACCACTACTTAACATAGATATATCAATGCAATTTGTCTGAAGGTTGAAATATTATAAGCTACAACTCCTCCATGGTAATCCAGACATGGAAAATTTCTATAGAGACATAAGGATACTGGTGCCTTGTTTTAATAACTAAATATTTTAAATATTTTATATTAAAATTGAAATGGTATCTCTAATATTGAATTTGAAGTTTTGTAGTGCAAGCTTCAAGCCAACTGACTGCCACACGTGTTCTGCCTGATCGAAAGTGTTTAGAAGCCTGCCCTGAAGACGTGTAATTACCTTCAAGAAGTGAGTTTTAAATAATTATACTGGGACATTTACACAAAAACAACAAGTATAAATTCAAAATTATTCAATAAAGTTTAAATAAATATAAGTGTATGAAGTATAATATTACCAACTTAACAGACAGCATATATATATATATACAGTATTATGTGAAATCTGTAAATTCTTAATTTTTAAATGCAACTATGTGAGGTACAAAGGATAATGGAAAACCTTACCTTGTTTTCAGTGTAATTCCTCCATTTTATATACAGATATAGGATTTCAGCATAGGTGCCTGTCTGGTATGAAAGGAAAGACATCTCAAGGCAGAATTTTAATTTACCATTGATAGAATTTTAGTTCATCTCTAACATGAAGTGTAATAATGTGAGGAGCATATTTGCAGGTATACTAGATCTGATTTTAGCTTAACCCTGTTATCTTGTGGTTTCTTGAATTATCCTTATTTTCTCTGCTAGACTGTCAGTGTTTCAGAAGCTTTTCAACTTTGATCGTTCCCATCAGCAAGCTAAATGTGGCACCTGTTAGGCCTTTGGCCTAACCTATGTTCTGTTACATTTGCAAAAGGTATTCTACAGCTTAATAATGATCTATAAAACTGTATTTTTTTTTATTACTACCATATATTTTTTTCTTTGGTTACAATTAATTTCTTTCTGTCAAGCTACTATCCCTCGCAGAGTGGGACAATGCAGCTACTACGTAGTAGTCCAGTAAAAATTATTTTGCCATTTTTCATAGAAGTTTCTGTGCTACAGACCCAAATCTGGTCTGGGCTCCTGTTTTGATTTAACCCAGCTGGCAGCTAAAAACCACACAGCTGTTTGCTCATCCTCCCCCCTCCCTCTCTGGGATGGGGGAGAGAAACAGGAAAGTGAAGCCTGTGAGTTGATATAAAGACAGTATATTAAGACAGGAAAATTATAATAACAATAATAATAACAATAATAATAATAATAACAATAATGATGATAATAGTACTACTAATAATAATCTGTACAAAACAAGTGATGTACAATACAATTGCTTACCACCTGATGAACAACGCCCAGCCTATCCCCGAGCAGCAGCCCCCCCTCACCCCAGCTAGCCACCCTTATCTCTTGTTCAGCATGACATCAGATGGTACGGAATACCCCTTTGGCCAGTTTGGGTCAGCTACCCTGGGTCTGTCCCCTCCCAGCTCCTGCTGCACCCCCAGCCTGCCCACTGGCAGGACTGAGCGAGAAGCTGAAAAGTCCTTGGCTTAGTGTAAGCACTGCTCTGCAACAATTAAAACATCAGCATGATATCAACACTCTTCTCATCCCTACCAGCTACTAGGAGGAAAATTAACTCTATCCTAACTGAAACCAGGACAGCTCCCCTTAGATGCAGCTGGGATGACGCTGGCTTCAGCACCTGCCTTGGGACCAAGTGTCCTCCCTTGCCTGACCTTGAGATCAGCATTGCCAGATTTGGGTTCTTGCTCAGCAGTAACCCTCACGTATATTATGAATACAGAATATGGTACATTCTTTGAGTTCTCTAGGGTTACAATGATTACACCTATGCAGTGTATATGTGTTATGATCTAGGATGAAAGGCAAGAAGGCTTGATTGCAGAGCAGATTAAACCAGACAGACACAGGAATGGCAGGGACAGAGGGAAGGAGATCCCCTTGCTGTTAAGAAATGTACATTGTTGTTTTGTGATGATCCTGCTCAGGGACAATTTTTGATTAAGAGAAATGGTGCTGGTGGATGAACCAAACATTGGGTTAAGGTGCCTTATGCTAGTGTTCTTATGATTGGTTCTGAGGTGAACTTGTATAAGGAATAAGCTCATATCACATCTTTGAAGGCCCCTCGTAGATCTGCTTATTGTTGTAGGACTCTCTCCAATCCATTGGTCATTAAATCTTTTTGTATTTAAGCACATGTATGTTTAATTGTCTCAAGACACTAAAAAAAAATTCCCCAAGACCCTGCAGAAATACAAATAAAATTAAATTTTAGTAAAGTACAAAGGTTTGAAATACACTCAAAAAAAAAAAAAAAAAAAAAAAAGACAGAAAGAATAATAATAAAAAAAAAACTAACTAAAAGAAAACCCAGCTGGCCTTTCAAAATTACTCATTAGTCTTCTTTTGGTAGCTTTGTTTGAATAGATTATGATTGCTTGTCCAGAGCTGAATTATTCTCCCCCTTGCTTATACTGTGGTTACTGTGATCATGAAAAAAAAAAAAAAAAAAAAAAAAAAAAAAAGATAGAGAAAAAAGAAACCTAACCTAGATAATGATATCTGCACTTCTATTTAAACAAATCTACATTGTTTAAGAGCAGATGGCTATATTAACACTTAGTGAGAAAAATTATCTTTGAAAATTCATTTTGAATTCTGTCAGTAATCCTGAAGAGTAACATTCACAGCCATTGCTGCTTTTGCAGCACATTAAGCTTTTATGAAAGTAAAAGTTAATTACATATGATGACTAAACTCCAGAGATCATAATTAGCTGAACTGAATGGCTGCACATCAGTAATTAAATGTCATTCCACTTCATTGTCCTAAGCCCACCCCTTGAAATGTCACAGGTATTGGAATCTGTTGTATCCATAGGACCATTTCTTCAGAAAACATGAATGTGGAGTACTGTACAAAATATATTAAGTGGAAACAATAATTAGGTTATTAATTAATTATCAATTAATTAATTATCAATTAATTCAGTTACAGAATGTATGCATTAACCAGATTAACCTTTTTCAGAGATTGATTGTAGAAAAGGGATTGTACTTTGGACAGATCTTTTTTCTTTTGACTTTAATGTAAGATTTAGGGTGGGTTTTTTGTTGTTGTTGTTGTTGTTGTTGTTTTGTTTGTTTGTTTGTTTTTGATGTTGTTGTTGTTTGTTTTGTTTTGTTTTGTTTTTCTTCCAGGCAAGGTGTGTGACTTCTCCACTCATTATTTGGATTGTTGTATTTGCAAAAATATTTGACTACATCAATCTCTGGATATGGTTTCCTTTGACTGATAGAGTATCAGAGGGAAGATTTCATTAAAAGAAAGACCATTTATCTTGAACAGAACAGAGCACAACCACATAAGATGTTCTTAATTTGCATTGCTGTGCAAAATTTGACAGTTTTATAGGATACGAGAGGTAAAACTGTTTCTCTGTAATTTGACAATTCTGGACGTCCAGTTCTGTTATTTAAAAAAGTCTGTTTCCATATCCTGTTCCCCAAAACTGTGGATAACCAAAAACTATGGATTTTAAAACAATTGAATCTTACAAGGATATAAGAATATTTGACATTAATTTCCCACTTCTCTACTTTGAAGACTATAAAGGGTATTTTAAAGGAATTTTAATGGTATTTTAAGGAAGGCATCTGTAAATTAAATCAGGAACTCTAAATGTCTTTTTTGAGGTACTGACTAATTGACTATCAATTGAAACATTTTACACTCTTTATTGGACCTAATTTCAGGACATAAATTAATAACCCAGGGATTTTTTTTTTTTTTTTTTTTTTTTTTTTTTACTCTACAAATCAGAATGCAGGTTGCAAAATTATTTTTATCTCTTTTCAGCTTAAATTCATTTCATGATTTAGTCATTTGACTAAGTCTTAAAAAGCATAAGTCACTAAAATCTTTTAAATACCATTCAGTATGTTCAGTGCATAGAATATAATCTGTAATTGCTTTTATGTAGTACAATTTGTTTTTGCTTGGCTGGATTAAGCATCCTGCTACCATATGTCACCATTTCTTCTTGTCCATTCACCACCTGAGACAGTACTGGCCATTGCCAGTATCACAGGAATCCAGGTCCAGCACAAACAGATGGTCAAATTGTAGAAAAGCCAAATTTGGAGCACTTGTCAATGCAGGTTTTTGTTTAGTTTATTGAAATATGTTGACATTCAAAGATCTCAAAAAATTCAGTAGAAGTCTTAAGCAACTGAAAATCCTGACACAGATATCTCATGGTAAAATCAAAACAGGTATGTTTACACTATATTTCTGTCTAAATTGTGTTGAAAAAGAGTACACAAAAATTCATTATGCATGTGCTTGTAACAACTTTATTACTTTCCAAGATGGTAAATGTCAATTATGTTATCTAAATAAAAAGTAAGACTCAGATATGTGTAAAATTATTATTGCTTATTCGATCACCATTTATCCATTGTAATACCTGTCTGTACTTTCTTGGTGTGTTGTACATATAAAATAATAAACAGATGTTAATATCAAATAACTTAGGCTTACTGGTAAACAAAGTCATGTTATTTTCTGTTGCCACAGTCTGAAAAGTGCACATAGAGCAGATGACTCACTACCAAATAACCTGTTAATTCACAGTAATATATTTGCTGATTTTTGTCCTGTTCTATATGTTAGAAAATGCAATATATTTATATACATGTATTTATATATTAACTAAATAAATATTCATAGAAATGTGGATAACTATTTTTGTACATTCAAGATATGGAAAATCAAATTTAAAACAGTCATAGGTTTGGCCAGGCTCCAGATTCTGTCTGGTTTCCAGTGAACTCTACTCTATTGTAAAGAATGCTGAAGATATTACTACTATAAGAATATGACATAGACTGAGTTGTCACCTATAACTAAGTCTCAGAGGTGGGGTACTTGTACCAATACAAGAAAAAGAGGTACAGTTCACTTTCGTGATAACAGTGAGATAGTTAAGTACCAGCGCAGAATACCAGGAAGAGGCATGTCTGCATTTAGCTTGTTTTGTTGTTATCCTGTAGACATTTTAAAGATTATTCTGTTTATGCTATCAGTCACGGGTGCCTGCAGTAGTCTGTGACACTTTTCCAAACATGTTCAAATTATGCCCAAACATGGAATCTGCACAGCTCTCAAAGTAGCATTTATCAGTAATTAACGCATTTGTGATCTACCTTTATACCTCTGTGGTCTCTGATAACATCCTGTGACTTTTTTCTTTTGAAGTGTCTGCTTGTACTTTTGCTATAGTCCTATAGGCTCCTATTTTTCTTCACTGGTGCAGATCTTTCTTCATGGCTATGCTGACATAACTTTCATCAGTACCACCCAACCACACTTCCATTCTTTTTCCCTTTAGAAAAATAGTAATCCATCTCTTTGTCTTTTAGAGCTTTAATCAGTATTCAGTAGAATTTTAACTACTAAAGGGGGTTTTGCAAATTTTTGAAAACACAAAATTTTGTTTATTATTATTTTTATTTTATTTTATTTTATTTTATTTTATTTTATTTTATTTTATTTTATTTTATTTTATTTTATTTTATTTTTATTATTAATGGATTAGTATTATTATTTGTGTAATTATTATTTGAAACACAATAAAATGACTTGCTACAATAGTGCTAGGTGAGGAATGAGGTCATTATCTGAATGTTAGAAAATCACAATGATTAGAATTAGACATCTTATCCCAAAGGTTTTCAAACATACCTCCCATTTTTCCGTTGTTCTTGTTTCTCTAGCGTATTACATGAGGAGATCAAGATATCAAAGTCTGCCTTCAAATAAAGCCAGAATCCTGAGCTACAACAGCCTCAGTCAAATGGCTGCATGCTCTTAGGTGCTATAGCATTTTTATTCTGACACTTGGAAAGATTTATCTTGAGAATGATAAAAAGGAGATGTAACAGAATGAAACACAAAATAAAAGATAAAATATGTACCTTAGATTCATAAATGGAAGAAGAATCCTAAACTTAGTTTTCTGTCCCTAATATATAGGCCCGATATTATACTTCAAAATAGCTCAATTGTCTTTGACAATTACTGAAGATTGAGGGCATTTCTTCCTGCACAAAGAGGAAAGAAAAAAAAAAAAAGTGTAATACAGGAGTAAATAGTTAAAGTTAAGTAGGATGGATCACCCATATAAGTGGTAATGAGATAGAGCATTACACCTCTAGGTCACTTCTTCACATCTATACCAGATCAGTAGTGACAGAAAGTGTTACCTTCAGACAGCTATTCAGGGGCTTGTGTAAAATGATTTAGTGGTTTTAGTCCCATTCCTAATGGACAAGAATCCACATTGCAAATGACATTAATTGGCAGCCTTGTGTGGTAATACAAGCAGAGATGCCAATTTCTAAACGGTCTTGAAGACTTGAAAAAAGACATCTTTCCTCTAGAGGTGGCTAGTCATAGTGAGAGTTAAGGTCTATTGGCAAAACCTAATCCAAGAAAGTTGGTTTTTTGTTTGTTTGTTTCTTTGTTTTGAGATGTGTTATAATCACGTCACAGTTACACAGAAAATTGAAAATTTCAACACTACATTTCTACATATCTACATTATCTACTTTTTTTTTTTTTTTTCTTTTTTTCCCAATGTATGCAAATACTTTAGTAAATGCAGGAAGACTCACATACATAGTACAGTTCCTGGTCTACCAAACTGATTCACTAGTTGACTCTCAGAAAAATATTGAGAAAAGTAGATCTCACCAGCAGTTTTTCAGCAAAATCTATTTGTCCATGGAAAAGAAAGAGATATTAAAATTAGTAAGGTTATTCTACATGGGCTCACAATGATAGTTTTATTCTTACAGAACAGCTACCCAATCTTAGCTTCCTGAATTTCTTTCCCCATGTCTTGCTTGTATGTCCTCAGAAAGTCATACAAGAGGAATGATACTTCCCTTCAAATGGTAGGTTAATGACAGTAGCATAAAGTTTAGCTAGTAGCCTGGAATTTTATCTGTGAAAATAATAAAAAGTTTATACTTAAATAAATATCTCTGTGTTTTCAGACTTTGTGATTTTTTCCATGTCTTTTGGTCTACTGCCTGCATACAATACAATTTGGACTTCATTTTGTTGTTAACTGATCAACCTGTATCCTGATATGTAGTCTAGCAGTTGTTAGAGCTAAATCAGGCACATTTGACAGATGCCACGTCTGATTAGACTGTAACACAGTTAAACAGATTCCTCTGTGATGGCCCATTAGAACTGTGGTTATGAAGAAATTACTGATCCATAAAGAACTGTCTGTAGAAAGCCACACAGGTCTTTTTATATAACTTGTCTTTTTCAATTGAGAAATATTGTCTGGTTCTTTGTAATGTATGGGTATTCATCTTAAATTAAACATTAATGACTATAAAATAATAGCTTTATTAGAGAGTTTTATCTTTTGTATTACATTGACTTATCTGGATAAAGGAAGTACTAAAACCAGCTTCTAAAACAAAAATTTGAAGCTTTTTTAAAACACCTTTAATGTTACTGTTTTAACATTATTGTTAATATTAACAATACGAAACTGACAGCAACAACAATGACAACTACAAAATAAATAAAAATGAAGGAATATGTGTCTTAAGGAGAGGACATGTTCATTTTAATTTTATATCAGGCAAACAAACCAGATGAAAGTAAAATCCAGAGGATTTTTATTTATATTAGGTTATTAGGTGCTCTGTCATTCTAAGTTGTCTAAATGTTTTCAGTTTAAATGAGGCATTTTTGTTTCCTTTTCTTCCACTATTCCTGCAGTTGGGATTTTTTTATTTTTTTTAATAAGAATATTAGAAGTGTACCTAAACCAGAACTTCACTGTGTTAGGTTCCAAACGTATTTAATGAATGTTGTAAACCCTAAGATACCTGAACAAAAAGGGGAAATACTGCTTTTGGAATAGCTATGGTACCTATAGTGTTATTAAAATGCAGTACTTACTCCCTTGACTTTTCCTATATTTTTTAAGTGTTGGAAAAAATACTTATGACTTTTTTTTTTTCTTTTTTCTATCATGAGAAGAACAGGTATATGTCAAATTTATAAGGTTTTTAATTGGTTTTTCACCACTCGTAGTCTTGAATGTACTGAAATATCAGTTATTCACAAAGACTGTATGCCATTTTTTTGAATTGCTGAAAATTTGATAGTTTAGCAATCACTTTTTCCTGTAATCTTTGTTGTTAAAATTGTTAGAAAAAAAATTACATGTATTTTAAGAGTATTGTCATTCACAGTTATGTTTATGAAATACTTAAGTAAATGTTCATAGAATATGTGTTTTTGTAGTATTTTTTCTAGAATTTCTCTATTCCTTCTACTAACAAAATGTATATATTTTTATCTGTGAATATACAGTGCTAGCATACATTTTAAGAATGTTATTTCTCTGTGTTAAAACATCCTTAAAAACGCTTTTATATTACAAAGTACCATGTAATCTTGTCTGAGAAATAATATGACTACATTTAAAAAAATACTTTTGGCTATACTTTTTCAGAAAATTCATTATCAGTATCAGTTATTATTCAAGAGATGCACTTTACAGGTTCATTACTTTGATATTTTGAATTCTGACATGAAGATAACAGGTGCTTTAAGCCAGGAAAATATTTTTGAGTGTTTTGAGTTCTTTTGCATATTTAAACAAATTACAAACTTTGTGAAATCTACAGCTTTGGATTCGGGTGAAGGAGCAAGTTGTGACATGTCAAATCTTGTTATACTAGTTATTTCTCATTTAGCTGGAAAGTATTTTGAATTTTTTTTTAAAGGAAATTCTCCTAGGGAGATGAAAACATTCTGTTCATAAATTCTGCTATCTTGGACAATTAGCAAGATCTTTTCAAAACACCTGTGCTTAATTGTCCATATCCTGGAACTAGAAAGATACCTACAAATATGTTTGGAGAAATCAGTCTCTTTTTTATTTTTTCCTTTGAGGATCACATAAAGATAAAAATGTGATAATAATCAGTACTCTAAACAATTTCAGAAGGCTACATATATTGGAAACAGCCTCTTATATCATCTGTACATAAACCAAGGCACAAAGAAGACATTAAAATATTTGTGACCAGTTTTAACTTTTACACCCATAATTCTGGCAGAATTTATTATTATTTTTATTATTATTAATTATTATTATTATTATTATTATTATTATTATTATTATTATTATTATTATTATTATTATTATTATTATTATTATTCCTTGGAATTTAATGCGGATTATTTGTTTCTAGGAAACTACTGTGAAGAATGTATTAGTATCTCTTTAACTTTTCAGCTTTACTTTACCAAACTTTTCCTCTTGATACTTATAAATTAGTTCTTATTTTGTTAAAAATTTTAATCATTTCAGCCTCTGTCTTCTGTTACACTCTTAGCCCAGATGCAATCATTATATAAAAAGAAAGATAAACAATTCAATTAAAATACACACACTTAGTTTCTACCCATTTTCCTGGTGTTATGCCAACCCCTTCTTAGCTTATCTGGGTCTAGAGTAGGTAGTTTTAAACCTGTGGTGATGGTGGTGCTGATGAGAGCAGGTTATGGTGAGTCATCAGCATCTGGAGTCTTAAACATAAAGAAATACAATGTTCATGTCATTTTTTCTTCCTTCTTCAGAGATCCACTCTGGGTGAATTTATACATTTGCTAACACTCCTTCCTATTTCTTCTTAGGTTTGGGGCACCATGTAGCATCTAAACTTAAAATATATGTTGCATTTTACATATGTCAGAAACTATTTCTTTCTAATCTTCAGTAGCCCTAAAACAAGTTTTGTCCTGCTCCAGTTCTGTGTTTGTTGTTGTTGTTTGGTTTGATTTTATTTTGTTTTCTTTGTAATTGATCATTACTAAGTTGTTTATAGCTGTGGATTCTCTGGTACCAACCCTACACTGCATCTTTTATCTTTCCATGCCTAAGCTCTCCCAGTCTACCCTGTATATTGTGTCTTCCATGAATACACTGATGAAGTAGGACCAGGCTTGTATTCCTCTACTTCATATGATTCAGATTTGTGGATATCTCATTCTATGTAGAATAATTGCTTTTTACAGCTATCTCTGTGAAATTATGGTCACATCGTACCAAGTTATACACAGAGAAAACATCAATATTTGACATCTGGTCAGTTAGAGAAATTGAAGTCATAGCTAAGCCATATAAAACAAAACTACAGGCAGGTCAAGAAAAGTTCAGACAGAGCAAGCTTGACAAGCCTCAGACCTGGCAAATTCGGTACAAATCTTATGGACTGTTTATATCACACTGCTACTCATCTACGCTTTCAGGAAAATCTCTTGTTCCTCACCTTGTCTTCATTCTGTAACCATGTAGCCCTGCAAAGTTGCAATTGTTAATAACAATACTGAATTCACAAGACTTGCTCTTTATGAACTTTTCTTGACCTGTTTGAAGCTTTGCATTGAGCTGAGATGAAACCCAAGCACAGATATTCTCCTATTCCAGTATTTCCCAAATAATAGAAGAGGAATTTCCAGAAAGCAGAGTGTCATTCCAATTACATTTAAATTGAATGATGTTCCAAAGTAATTTAAATCTATTCTTAATAGTCTCTATTTATGTTATTGTATACGAATCACTCTGTTATCAATGCAGTAGTAGAATAGAGCTCTTATAAGACTTACGCCATCTATCAGTAATTCTGATCTGAAAGGCAGTGAGAATTGGTTGAAGTGCAAAGTAGCAAAGCAATAAATATATAAGTAAGAATGTTCAAACTTTCCAAAGAAAATCCAATTTGAACTTGGTTTATTGTCTCACTACCATGAGTGATCAGAAATAGACTGGTGAATGAATTCTTCTAAAGCTGAAGACTGTTGAAAGGTTCATCTAATCAAGGTAACATATATCACTTTTTATACACAAATGTAAATAAAATCAAATTCTGCTAGCAGTTGCATGCTCAAAAGTCAATTAATTTTTAAATCAGTGGCATGATCTGGCCTATTGTAATGGTTACACAGAACAAGATTAAATGTATTCATTCAAAGTGAGGTACATTTATTTACTGATTGGTTTGATTGATTTAAGATTCTGACAGAACAGACAGTTATGGATGAGCTGTACATACAGAAATGGAAAATTCAGAGGGCATGGGCTCCATGAGAAAGGGTGTAATTCTTCAGTGACTCCTAGTGATGATACTTTAAAGAATTATTTTTTTTTTTTCTTTCAAAAGGAAGTTGTTGATAACTGTGGTGGAGATAACTGCTGAAGTGTGCATATCATCCTGAGACAACAGAACTGTACCTTGTTCTTTCTTGAGTGTGCTCCATGCAGAACTGTAAATGATTTCTCTTTAGAGTAATAAAAAATTAGGCCTTGGATCTGCCGTATTACATACAGAGGCAGTCACAAGTTTCAGGTCAGCAGCAGAACCCAGACCATAGAGGAGCCCAAACTTTGACAATCTGTGAAGATGGTAACCAAAGCTCATAGTGTAACCCAAAAACATTTAAAGAATTTTTATGTATATCACAACTGTGTCCAATTCTGTTACAGTTACTCTTAAAGACTTTTTTTTGTTTGTTTGTTTTTTCCTACATGGGAAAAGTAATTCCACTCTTAGATTTAGTCAAAAGTGCTAGCAACACAAGATTCTTCAGAAAATGAGTTAACACATTTGGCTATACTTTAGAAATAATTTTAAAATGTGGCATGTGACTTTTGTTCCTAAAGCAAACAATTTCAATTAAACCACTTGTCATGGTTTTGGCTGGGACAGAGTTAATGTTCTTCATAGAGACTCACACAATTCTGTGATGAGTCTCAGAATAGTGATGATAACACACTGATATTTTTAATTGTTGAAGAGCAGTGTTTGCATAGAGCCTCATACTGCCCTGCCATCAAGGATGTTGGGGGTGCACAAGAAACTGTGAGAGGACACAGCCAGGACAGCTGTCCTAAAGTGACCAAAGAGATATTCCATACCTATGTTATATATATATACATATATATATATATGTGTTTGTATGTGTGTGTGTGTAAAACATTTATATGAGAGTGAGCAAGCAGCTGTGTGGTCTTGAGCAGGCTGTTGGTACTAAACCACACCACCACTACAGCTCATTATAAAACTCTAAAGAGAGGTGAATATAAAATATATATTTCCAGAAATGTCCAATTACATTTTAATCAAACCTTCTTTAACTTCATCTTCCTGCACATACATTCCTCTAAGACAACAAAGAAACCTGATTAAGTTATATAAAATGATCCATTTGGTCTTGCATTGCAGAAATGCCTGTGTACAAAGCTAGCTTCTCTAGACACAATACTGTTGAGCTGGATGTTTCCTGGAAGAGTAGCTATAACTAGTCAGACATATTCAGTGATGCAGAAAGATCCTTATCCCATTTTTTTTTTTTTTTTTACCATCCATTTGGCAAAATCTAAAAGAAAACCTGAAAATATATTGGAGTCATTAAAACATTCTGGGAGAAATTCAAAGAGAATAAGAAGTTCTTTGTCTACAGAAACTGGGCCATTGCACATCCAAAAATAAAAGAACTGGGACATGGAGAGACAGTATTGTCTCTAACTGTAAGACCCAACATTTTGGCTGTTCTTACAGGGTATGTATTGATCCCTCTCTCCTAGCAGGTCCCCCTTGAGTATAGCCTTCCATTGGAGAGTTATCTATCCATAGATATTTTGCAGAAGGTGAAGCAACTGAAATCTGAATGTACTGGAATGACTGAAGAGTAAGTAAAAAACAAAAGTGAACTTGAATATCTTGGCATTATTTTTGTGACTTTTGGTGAGCTTAGAAATAATGGATCAATCTCCTGGTTTTTGTGCTTGGAGTTTGTAGACTAGTAAGGCATGCTGGTTTAACAAATAAATTTTAAGTGTATATTGGTAGAAAAATGAATATGGAGTTTTGATCTTTAGTTGTTACTTGTTCAGGAAACAGAGGAACATCACATGATCCATATGCCCAAAAAAATAAAAGCAACTGCAGCTTCCAGTGTTTAACACACAGCAAACTGCCTGCAGATGAGGTACAGAATAAGAATCATTTGTGGAAATTATTCAGCAAATAAATTCAAATAAAGGATGCATTTGAGACCATCATAATCTTCTCATTGACAACTGGCAAACAGAAACAGAGGCAAAATTTGTCAGATAAATGACACATTATGAATTATTCACTCAGTTTTGCAACACATTGATTACACTCTGTAATCAAATACTGTGCAACTCATTTAACCAGCAGGTCTGAGGTCTGGAAAAGAAGCATGGTTTCACAGCACACTGTTAAGAAGAGGATGAGGATAATTTAGCAAAACAGCTGGCTCCACAGGTTTAACCCTTTTGAACAAATTTTTTCCCAATCTGGCTTATTTGTTGTTGTAAGTCATAGCAATAATCATCACAAAGACTACTTTTCAACTAGACTGTTTTTATCTTTGGTCATGTACAATACATTAGAGTTTATTTGATTTTAACTGGGTATCATTTAACATGTTAGTTATCCTTTTGTTAAATGTGAACATGTTAGGCACTCCTTTGCAGTTCACAGTCTTCTGTTTGCAACGTCTTCTGAACTCCTTTGCATTTCTCTGTCTTCTGTTCTTACTTAGTACATGTGAAAATAATTACAGAATCGCAGAACTGAAGGGGCTGGAAGGGACCTCAAAAGATCATCGGGTCCAACCCTTCTGCCAAAGCAGATTCCTTAGAGCAGGCTGCCCAGGTAGGCGTCCAGACAGGCCTTAAATATCTCCATAGCAGGAAACTGCACAACCTCCCTGGGCAGCCTGTTCCAATGCTCCATCACCCTCACTGTGAAGAAGTTCTTTCGCATGCTGGTGTGTAACTTCCTGTGATCCATGTTGTGGTCATTACCCCTTGTTCTGTCCCCGCAAACCACTGAAAAGAGATAAGCCAAATCACTCTGTCCCCCACATCTCAGGTATTTATACACATTGATGTGATCCCCGCTCAGTCTTCTTTTCTCCCAGCTGAACAGACCCTGGTCTCTCAGCCTTTCCTCATAGGGAAGATGCTCCAGGCCCTGTATCATCTTTGTGGCCCTCCGCTGGACTCTTTCCAGAAGATCCCTATCTTTTTTGTACCAGGGAGCCCAGAACTGGACACAGTACTCCAGGCAAGGCCTGACCAGGACAGAGTAGAGGGGGAGGATCACCTACCTTGACCTGCTGGCCACACTCCTCTTAATGCATGCCAGGATCCCATTGGCCCTCTTGGCCACCAGGGCACACTGCTGGCTCATGGTCAACCTGTCATCCACCAGGACACCCAGGTCCTTCTCCTCAGAGCTCCTCTCCAGCAGGTCGTCCCCCAGCCTGTACTGATACATGTGGTTGTTCCTTCCCAGGTGCAGGACTCTACACTTGCTCTTATTAAACCTCATTTGGTTTCTTCCTGCCCATCTCTCCAGCCTGTTCAGGTCTCGCTGAATGCCAGCACAGCCTTCTGGCATGTCAGCCACTCCTCCCAGCTTTGTGTCATCAGCGTACTTGCTGAAGGCAGACACTATTCCCTCATCAAGGTCATCGATGAAGATGATGAACAAGACCAGACCCAGCACCAACCCCTGGGGAACACTGCTAGTCACAGGTCTTCAGCCAGACTCTGTGCCACCGATCACCACCCTCTGAGCTCAGCCAGTCAGACAGTTCTCAATCCACCTTACTGTCCACTCCTCTATCCCACACTTTCTCAGCTTTGCTAGTAGGATGTCATGGGAGACAGTATCGAAAGCCTTGCTAAAGTCAAGATAGATGACATCCACCACTCTCCCCCCATCTACCCAGCTGGTGATGCCATCATAGAAGGCAACGAGGTTGGTGAAGCACGACTTCCCCTTGGTGAATCCATGCTGACTACTCCTCATAACTTTCTTCTCTTCCAATTGCTTGGAGGAGGCATCAAGAACAAGCTTTCCAGGAACAGAGGTGAGACTGATTGGCCTGTAGTTTCCTGGATCCTCCTTCTTGCCCTTCTTGAATACCGGAGTGACATTGGCTATCCTCCAATCTTCAGGCACCTCTCCTGTTCTCCAGGACCTTTCAAAGATGATAGAGAGTGGTTCGGCCATCACCTCTGCCAACTCCCTTAGCACATGTGGATGCATCCCATCAGGACCCATGGATTTGTGTGCATTGAGCCCACTCAGATGCTCCCAAACCACTCCCTAGTCAACAAGGGGGGACATCTCCACTTCCCAGACTCCTTCTGCTGCCTCCAGGGCCAAGGAGTCCCGGGGGGGGGGGGGAGGTGGGGGTAGTCCTTGAAGCAAAGACTGAAGCAAAGAAAGCATTCAGTATCTCCACCTTCTCGGTGCCTCCCATTACCAGGACACCCACCTCGTTCAGCAAGGGACCCACATTATCCCTAGTCTTCCTTTTACTGTTTACATACTTAAAAAAAACTTATTATCTTTTATCTCTTTTGCAAGCCTCATCTCTAGGCTTTAGCCTTCTTTTTCACACCCCTGCAGGCCCTGACAATCCTTCTATACTCCTCCCAAGAGGACAGGACCTTTTTGCATATTTCATAAACCTTCCTCTTCCTTTTGATCTTATCGATGAACTCGTTGCTTATTCATGTAGGTTTCCTGCCCCCCTTCCTGATTTTCTATTCTTAGGGATGCACCGATCCTAAACTTGGAAGAAGTGCCGTTTAAATGTATCCCAGCTCTCACATGCATCCTTGCCTTCTAGCAACCTAACCCATGAGATACTCCCAAGCAGGTCCCGGAAGAGGTTGAAGTTGGCTCTCCAAAAGTCCAGGGTTGCAATCCTGCTTTTAGCCTTACTTCTTCCACCAAGTTCCATCTTGAACTCCACCATCTCATGGTCGCTGCCCCCAATCTTGAAATGCTTTGGAGGGTTTCTTCCCGGGGTCCATGTGGTTCTGCAGACTAATCTATTTGACACTAACATTGATACATCATAAAACAACTGTACACTAGGCATAATTTTCTTTAATTCAGTACTAATTGAATGTCCATATCATCATTTCATCCACTAAAAGAGAAGTGGAGCAGAAGAGTACAGGGAAACTCTATAATGCAAGGTAAAATAAGGGAACAGACAAAGGGCAGAGAAGACACAAAATAACTCTATAAATGTATCCAGAAAATATGATGGATTGGAGAGACATAGCCTTGTAAAATGATATGAGTATCACCTTTGTCTCTGAATGACAGAGTTACTCCAAAGCTATGAATTCCTTCCTAAAGGAGGAATATGAATGGACCATCAGATTGCTATTAGCTGTACACTGTGACAAGAAGCATGCTAAAGTAGGCACTGAGAGGAGGTTGTGCTGCTCTACAAATGTAGATAAAAATTTAAAAGAAATTGAATGTGGTTTTATGTAAAGAAAACATCATCTTACTCCCCATAGCATAAATAAGAGAATACCTGACTTACACAGTGTCCAACAATTTGTAATGTTAAGACAAATTTCAACTTAAAAAGCAAATGAAGGAGGATTACCCACATGCTCTGTCTTATGCTAAAACAGAATCTGTGATTATTCTGTTCTTTGACACTCAGAGACATTACATGAGATTCAATACACACCTCTTTCTACAGAGACAATCATGTAAGTCATCACTGCTAAAATCCATGGTGCTAATCAGTATGGAATCACAGATATACTCATACAGAGAGAAGAGAAATGTTAAAAAATAAAATAATAACAAAAAAAGTGAAACACCTGGCATAACATAAAAGTATTGCAATGTTTTAACTATATTAACATTGTCATATATTGTCAATATTGTCAATATTGTCCTGAGTCTTGAAGGTGTTGAAAGTACAAGAAAATAGACAAAGCATAGGTTATTTAACAGTTAGCACTGTGGGGGCTGACAACAGTATATGTGTACCATTATCTTTAAATTGAATCATAGAATTAAAGAATAGTTTGGTTTGGAAGGGACTTTAAAGAGAGTTCCATATTGCCTGCCATGAGAGGCAAAGACACCTTCCACTATATCAGGTTGTTCAAAGCCCCATCCAAATAATTTTAGTTATAGTTTTTATGGAAGCTCAAACTTAAGAAGGGACTGACTGTTCTTAGTTCCCACTGAAACCAAAAGGAGCTGAGATGGAGGTTCAGCAAATAACAAATATAATAAGATATAAACCTTAAATTCTGATCTTTGTTGAAATATGTCCCAAAATTAAAAAAAAAAAAAAAAAAAAAAAGGATGAATAAAGATCTTTCTATTGAAGGACTTTAGCAGCCTTCATAAGGTAAATATTCTGATTAAGTTAAATAATTTAACACCTATGTGTTTATATCCATCTCATCTCTATTTCACAACATCTACTACAGAATAAATGTATGTTTTCTATCTAATAATGCCCAACTAACATTCTGGCTAAAGGGAGGTGCCAAGTAAATTCATATTCCCACAGGATGATGAAATAAATCCTGATGGATTAATTGACCATATTGCCACACTTATGTCCCAAATTAAAAAAAGGATAGTACAAACTGAATCTTATTCCAACAACAGATGATGACTTTGAGTTTAGGCTGATGTGATAAGAAATCTGAAGCAATGAGAAAAAGGTGGTATGAGGATACATGAACACTGCTGATAGCAAGCAAAAAAATAAAAATAAAAATAAAAATCTCCACCTCCACCACAAGAGCAAACAAAAACAAAGAGATAAACAAACAGACTAAAACAGCATTTGGAGTGAAAGCCAACTGAAATTGGATTAGAAAGTCTGTTTACCAAAGTGGTTCTTCTATGAAGCAGAGAATCCTTATTTTCTACCTGTGAATTCACTTTGCCAGGAAACACCTTAAAAGAGAGTAGTCAAAAAGCAAATATTAAACAAGAAAAGAAATTGTAGAAGGAGCAATGAACATTATGAAAGAAGCAAAGTAACTACCAGAGATGGCATTATTCCCAGTCATTTTTATGACACAATGAACAGTCATTCAGAATTAGGAGTATTTCTTGGTATCCCTACCTCTGTATGTGTCCACGTGCCTTGGATAAAATGGCTGACAAGGCTGGGTTGGGCTGTAAGTGTATGTGAATAGATAAGTCCAAACATCTGATGGTATATGCCCCAAAACAGTAACGCTGAAGACGAAGGTGGATGAAGCACTTTCCAAGGGATTTAAGGGAGTGTGAAACAAAGAAGACAGCTTGAAAAGCCTATAAGGTGAACATAAAGATTTCAAGAGGTGAGAGATGCTGTGGAGCAAAGAACACCAGTGGTGTGGGTTGCAGCACCAGGACCCTGCAGCATGGTGCACCAGTACTGCCAGGGCTTTATCAACATAGGGTGGCAAGCATGGGGGTGTTGGGGACACCCCTGCAGCCAAAGATCCCAGACTGCCTGCAGGAGGGACGCAAGGGGTACCCACATGCCCACAGAGAGTGGGAGAAGAGGTGGAGGAGGCTGGGAGGACAGGGCATTTTTGTGTTAGAAGATTTTATGAATTTGCAGCTGCTTATTAACTTTTTCTCCCTGTCTCCTATTGCAACTCCGTATTATCAATATTGTTTCTGAATGTATAGTTCACTGGTTGCTGTTTAATCACAGGATGTTAGTAAATCAATACTCTGTTTCAATCCAGTTTTGATTTAAACCACTTGAACTGAGCAGTTTTTCCCCTGAGACACTATATAAATAATTTTAGACAGATATGTCAAACATTTGCTATGTGCTGTAACATTCTTGATGTGAGGGAGAGGATGAAGGCATCTGTCATTCACTATACTCTGAGTTGATAAGGACAATGATTGAAGAGAGTGTCAGAAATGTAAATTATCTGAGGAAAGGAAAAATTTCCAATGATATCAGAACTATGTAGAACTCTTTGCCCAAAGTCTGAATGAGTGGTGAAGTACAGTGCATTAATGTCATGTGGAGGTTCACCTCTGCAATTCCATGTCCTAATGTATTTTCATGTCTTTTAACATAATTCTAAATTCTAAGTTCATATTTTTAGTTTACAAATAATTAAACAAACCCAATTAAGTAAGGAAGTAGGGATTTTTATTAACATTAAATATTTCTTAAATTTGATAGACATCTTAATTCTTAAGTCATTTTCTATACAATAATTATCTTTCTTTTTTCTAGTGACTTTTGCATACAAGTATTAGCAGTCAGAGATCAAAGATCAAAATAATGATGATGTTATTGAACAAAAATATCACAATTATAACAACAATCATTTTACCAGCTGAAATCATAAAAGTTATTTGTCCATTGAGAGTAGCTGCTGAGTGCTTTTTACATAAAAAAAAATGTTCCTAAATTAAAAATAAACTTTTAAAACTTTAAAAATTATTTTTTAAATTATTTTATTATTTAAATT
The DNA here is from genome assembly GCF_009819795.1 of Aythya fuligula. NCBI lineage: Eukaryota > Metazoa > Chordata > Aves > Anseriformes > Anatidae > Aythya > Aythya fuligula. Next base: position 19,171,414 of record NC_045559.1, read on the forward strand.
ATTTTTCCAAATTATTTAAATATACATGTTGTTTAACTAGATTCAGTTAAATAATAACAAATGTATATATGTGGGAAATCAAAATACAAAAATTCTCATAGATCTATCAGTATTCTAATGTTATTTTAATTATCAAGCTAAAAGTTGAAAAAAGCAGTAGGCCTGACACTGTTTAAATTAGTGAAAAATAGCTTAGCAGTCTTTCCTCCATGTTTGCCTGTTTTCACCTTTTTTTTTTATTTTTTTTTTTTCAGGCAATTTTATAATTTCTGGCAAATATTTTGTAAGATAACTACAGTCTACTAGGGATAGAAATATGCTTAATTGCTTATGAACTCATATATATTGAGCTCACATAAGTGTAATTTCCTCAGACACCTAGAAAGAGATGAAAAAAGCAGCATTCTATATTTGTTTGTCCAAATTTTACTCCTATCAAAGTGAATTAAGAAAAGAAAAATAATACACAAATATAGGAAAGAAAGCAAAGAATAAAAAATATAATTATTTTTTTCCTGGAAAATTCTTTCTAGGCAGGTTCAAATATCAATTTGAATTTTGGTAAGAATATCAATGAATTGTTTGCTAGAGAAAAAATGTCACCAAGGTAAAATAATTCATGTTGAGAGTTTTAAAATTAATGTATGATATTTAAGATTCAAAATTATATTAAAATACATTTTCAGAAGTTATTATGAGTAATTACTCATATTTCAAAATATTCAGAATACAAATGGAGTACAGTTTCTCTATTCCAAAATAGTATTTTAAAATATATTTTTTCAGTTCTTAGTTACCTAAAAGCCCCTATATTTAATCATAAACAGGATTGTCCAGCTAAACACAATTATTATTCTTAATATTTCCATTAAGAAGTCGCTGTTCAATGACAAGAAAAAATAAGAGACAGCTGACAGAAAAAATCCAATATGCACACATACAGATCCACAAATAGATTGATCATCATACTATTTACCTAACACAACTAACAAAGAAATTAAATGTTTTTTTTTTTATGCATTCCAAATAGTTCAAGCACTTACATAATTCCTTTCCATTCCACAGTATAATCTGTGGTTATTGTGTACCATGTAGGGCAAATACTTCCCTAAAAGTTATTTCATATCTGTCAACAAACTGCAGCTACACACTTTACTAAATACATGCCACCAATTCCAGAGAATCGCAGCTTTTGAACAGGCAGCTTGTTTTTCTTTGTAATTATGACATTTCAATACAGCCACTTATGCATGGGATGAAGTAGACACCTCATAAATTTGGAGCTGTTGTATGTGTTGTATGTGTTGTATTCCTCAAAGTCTTGGAAGGCTTTTAAAATGATCTAAAGCTGAAAAATACAGTAATATTTAAAAGCAAAAATTGCATGTTCACTTAGGTTTTACAGACTGACATAACACAGCACCACATTGCTGGACAGGGCAAGATGAAAACAGCTACATTTGTTTGTAAGGACTGAGATACATTGGGAGAGCTATGTGAACACTTAGCACAATAAAAGACCACTCAATATCTGACTCTTAACAGTGGTGTTAATTTTGCCAAGTATTAAATTCATGCAAAATAAATTTTACATACATTAAAAAGACAAATCACTAGAGCAGAACTTGTAAACAGTTCTGTTTCAACTAGAAAACACACTTAAAGCAATGATGAGAGTGAGTCTCAGGCATAAGCTCTAAATTAAAAGTATCAAGATTGTGGGAAATGTTTTATCTTCTAACAACATATCAGGGATATCCCTGATATCCCTGCATCCCATGGGTCCCATGGCAGAGCAGATCTCCATGCTGCAGCCCATGGAGGAACTCCCAGTGGAGCAGGTGGATGTGGCCTGGACAAGGCTGTGGCCCATGGAGAGCCCCACAGAAACAGGCCCCGGGCTGGAACTGCAGCCATGTAGGAACAGGTCTGGGGGGAGCTGCTGCCCATGGGGGAACCCGTGCTGGAGCAGTTTGCACCTTAGGGATGGACTTCACATTGTAGTATTCACAGTATAGTATTTACTAGAAAATAATAGAAAATAAAATAATAATAATAATAATAATAATACCTCTCCACTGATAAGCATATATTGCAATAGCTGCAAGAGAAAAAAGCAGCTGAACAAACTCATTTCTGCAGGAAGTTTCTTTTCTTCATTCCTTAATGTGATAAGCAAAAGAAGCTAATTGAAAAGGATAGTTCTTCAGCTGAAGCTATCATGTGATCATTAGCCAAGGTTGATAGATTTTAGACTTAATTTTTTTTCTTCACCAAAGTAAGAGTTTAGGGTATCAGTAAGTAATTTTATCATTTGCAAGTATTTCAGGTGCTTATATTATCAGCTGATATGTTATTCTAGCATACCATTTCTGAGAATCCAGTTGCTTTTTCCATCTTTGAGTCTTGAGCAGTTGAATACAAAATACTTCCTCCACTTTAAGTTAGTAGATGGTGCTGCTTGACACTTTTGATATGCTTAGTGTTTTGAGAGAGGAGATAATCTTTTCCTTTCAAGCTTTTACTTTTTTCCTGTACCTTCACACTGAACAAATGTCCTGTACTTGCCTACCAGCAAATTCCTACTTGCCACCAGCAGCCTATATCTGATTCTTTAAAGAGCTATTAACTTCACTGCAGATACTAATTACAGAAAATAAACTGTAGCCATAAATATCACCCTTAAGGACAGAAAATTCAATTTTATTTTTTTTTTAATATGTGATATTCATACTCTTTCATATTATGAATTTAATAATGAGGATGATAGTATGAAATACTATTATTACTATTAACAGACCAACGATTGTCTGTGTGGCTGATGCCATGCTCAAGATTTTGGGTTCTATGATCTCAGATGTCCTTTTGAGAGACCAGGCATGTTGAGATTGGATGGGGAGAACCTGACCAGGTCAGACAGAAGTGTTCTAGGCAGCTAGCTGGCTGGCCTAATTAGTACGGCTTTAAACTAGATGTGGCAGGGGAATGGGTTGGGGGAATGGGTTGTACTTCTGAGTGATGGAAGTGAACCTGGGAACAGTGTCACTTTAGGAAACAACAGAGAAACACTTGTAAAGTGTCCAAAAGCAATTAGGAAGGGTTCATCTGAAAAGATGATGTGACCAATAGCCCAGCTGAAGTTCCTTTACACAAATGAATGCAGCATGGGAAATCAGCAGAAGGAGGTTGAAACCATGGTGCAATTAGAAATATATGAGTTCATTGCTATCATGGAAATATGGTGGGATGGATCACATAACTGGAACATTGTAATAGAGGGTTACAAGCTTTTCAGAAGAGACAGGAGAGGAAGAAGGGGTGGAGGTGTTGCCCCCTATGTCAGGGAATGGATTGATTGTGAAGAACTGTCTCTGCAAAACAGCCACAGACAGGTTGAGAGCTTGTTGGTAAAAGTTAAGGACCAGACTAATAAGGACACCTTGTGGTTGGGGTCTGCCTGATCAAGGGGAGCTGTTAATGAGGTCTTTTTTTTTCACCTACAAGAAGCACAAATTCTCATTCTGATGGGGGATTTCAATCACTTGGATTTTTTCTGGGAAAACTACACAGCAGGCTGTAAGGAATCCAGGAGACTGTTGGAGTGCATTGAGGATAACTTCCCAATCCAGGTATTGGACTAACCAGAAACTAACCAGAAGAGAAGCATTACTGAACCTGGTGCTCACCAACGCAGATGAACAGAAGATTAAAGAAGTCAAGATTGGAGGCTGGGCTGCTGTGACCACTCCCTTGTTGTGTTTGTGATCTCGAGGAAAATGGGCCTGGAAAAGAGCAAAGTCAGGACCCCAAAATTTAAGATAATGAAATTCCAGCTGTTTAAAGACACTGTGGATGAGATCCCCTTGGACACTGTCCTTAGGGACAGAGGAACTGATCAGACCTGGCAACTCTTTAAGGATGTTTTTCTTAGAGCACAAGCACTCGTGATCCCCCTGTGTAAGAAAGCAAGCAGGGAGGGCAGGAAACCAGGATGACTGTGCAAGGAACAAAGGATTCTATATAAGGATCAAACTAAGGTAAAAGAAGGAAATGCGCAGGCAGTGAAAGCAGGAATATGTGACCTGGGAAGAGTAGAGGTTACTGCCTGGATATGCAGGGATGGGATCTGGAAAGCCAAGGCACTGATGGAACTGAACTTGGCAAGGGATACAAAAAAAAATAAAATAAAATAACAAGAAAGGAGACTATACATGTAGGTACATTGCTGAGAAAAGAAAGGCCAAGGATAGCATACCCCCTACAATGAGTGAGAAGAGAGAAGTGGTAGCAACTGACATTGAGAAGGCTGATGTACACAGCAAGTTCTTTGCCTCAATCTTCACTGTCAGTCAGGCTTCCCATGTCTCTAGCCTCATATCTGAAAAATCATAGCAGTCAGGTGATGTTCCTGGTGACTGGAAAAAGGGAAACATCACACCTATTTTTAGAAAGAGTAGAAAGAAGTAGCCATGGAACTACAGATCGGTGAGCCTTACCACTGTACCTGGAAAAATCATGGAACAGATCCTCCTGGAAGAAATGTCAAGGCACATGCAATGCAAGGATATCTGAGACAGCAAGCAGGGCTTCAGCAAGTGCAAATCATGCCTGACCAATCTGGTGGCCTTCTGTGATGGAGTGACCATGTCATTCAGAAAGAGAAGACTGACTGATGTCTTCTCCTTGGACATCTGTAAGGCCTTTGACACAGTCCCAGATTCTTGTCTCCAAATTGGACAGATATGGATTTGATGGGTGGACCATTCAGCAGATGAGAAATTGGCTTGAAGGCTGCACCCAGAGAGTGGTGGTCAATGGCTCTGTCTCCAAGTGGTGTCCTTCAAGGGTCTGTCTTGTGATCAGTACTGTTTAATATCTTTATCAATGACATAGACAGTGGGATCAAGTGAACCCTCAGCAAGTTTGCATATGACACCAAGCTGAGTGGTGCAGTCGATACAACAGAAAGAAGGGATGCCATCCAAAGGGCAAGCTAGAAAAGTGGGCCTATGTGAACCTAATGAGGTTCGACAAGTCTAAGTGCAAGGTGCTGCACCTGGGTTAGGGTAATCTCAGATATGAGATCAGGCTAGAAGAATTCATCAAGAGCAGCCTGCAGAGAAGGTCTTGGAGGTTCTGGTGGACAAAAAGTTCAACAAGAACCAGCAGTGCGTGCTTGCAGCCCAGAAGGCCAACTACATCCCAGGCTACATTAACAGAGGAGTCATCAGCAGATCAAGGGAAGAGGTTTTTCCCCTCTTCTCTGGCCTTGTGAGGCCCCAATTGGAGTGCTGCGTCCAGACATGGGTTGCCCAGCACAATAATTTATTCTATTAGATCTGTACTGTATAAAAGCTAAGAACTAGAATGGTGGTCTAATTTATTTATTTTTTTTAAGTACAGCTATGGTACTGATTGTTCTCATGTAGTGATTTCAAGATGTAATAACTGTGTAACAACAGTATTAAAATGTTCTTTACATATTTTTGTGCCTAAAATATTTAGAAATGATAAACCTGATACAACAAGGACATGAGAAAACTTCTAGCAAGTTAAAATTACAAAGACATTTATAAAGACATAGTTATTTCAGTAATATTTACGTGTTATTTTTTTTTCCAAACTATATTAATTTAAGAAATCTCTAAAGTCTGTTTATGCAGTATTTATAGTAAAGATGTTATATAACAATATATACTAAATGCTGTTTAACCATTAACAAAATGTAAAGTTACAAAAAGCACATTCTATTTTTTTAAGTTTTTCTTTTCTTAGATTTATAAATGTCATCTCCCTGAACTGTTCATCACTAAAAGTTATTAGAATTCTTCATAAATATGAAAGTAATCTTCCATATGGAGATCACTTTACCAAAATAATATTGTTAAGATATTTTCATTTTCTTTATGAAATGATTTTTTTTCTCCATAATAATTTTTTTTCAAGATTGTTTAATATAGTGAGATTTTCTAGTAATGCTGAAATGTGACAGAATTAAATCATTTCAATGACTTTTCAAATACAACAGTGTATCCTTCATTAAAATAAAATAAAATAAAATAAAAATAAATCTTTCACACAATCAGTCTTCTTTCACTGTGCTAAAAATAGTTTTGCACAAAAATCATTGCTAATATATTTTTTAGATTATTAACTCCTTCCAATTACAGTTCTATTTCAACAATAAAGAGTTTTATAAAACTTTCAGTGTTTGTAATGAAAGCTGCACCAAGCTCACAGATAATGATATTTCATAGAATTATAGAATCATAGAATGGTTTAGATCAGAAGGGGCCTGAAACATAGTTCCAACCACCCTGCCATGGGCAGGGACACCTCCTACTAGACCAGGTTGTTCAATGCCCCATCCAACTTGGCCTTCAGCACTTCCAGGGATGGAAGTGCCTCTGAGTAAAGAACTTCTTCCTTGTCTAAATTTATTTAGTTAGTTAGTTAGTCAGTTTAAAACCATTACTCCTTGTCCTATCAGTATATTCATTGACTAAAAGTTCCTCTCTTGCTTTCTTGTAGGCCCCTTTTAGGCACTAGAAGGCTGCAATGACATTTCCCCAGAGCCTTCTCCAGGCTGAACAACTCATACACCCTCAGCCTGTCTTCATTAATGTTCCAGCCCTCTGATCACCTTTGCGACCCTCCTCTAGACTCATTCTAATATGTCGATGTCCTTCTTGTGCTGGGGGCCCCACAGCAGAATGCAATACTCTAGGTGGATTCTCAAGAGAGCAGAGTAGAGGGGGAGAATCACATCCCGCAGCCTGCTGGCCATGCTTCTTTTGATGCAGCCCAAAATATGGTTGGCTTTCTGTGTTGCATGTGCACGTTACCAGTTCATGTCAAGCTACTGATCAACAAACACCCTAAATCCTTCTCCTCATGGCTGCTCTCAATCCATTCTCCACTGAATCTATATTTGTGCTTGGGATTGTCCCAACCAACATGCAACACTTGGTCTTGTTAAACTTCATGAGATTTGCATGGTCCCACCTCCTGAGCCTGTCAAGGCCCCTCTGGATGGCATCCCCATCCCTCCTGCATGTTGACTGCACCACACAGCTTGGTGCCATCGTCAAACTTGTTGAGGGTACATCCAATTCCACTCTGCATGTCACCGACAAAGATGTTAAACAGCACCAATCCCAGCAGTGACCCCTGAGGAACACCACTTTTTGGATAGAATTGTAACAAAATTAATTCTTAAACTATTATGTGTCACAGACATTAACTTTCTTAATTTTGTTTTTTGGAATGTTTGGAATAACCTATCTATTAAAAGAGCTAGTAGTAAATTCAAGTTCTTCCATATAATTTGCAATCCTTCCAAATAAGATGTCAGAAATATTTATAGTGTCATTTGAAATAACTTTCCCATTTCATAGAAAGTTTTTAACCAACTGCAATAGTTTCTGGTAGATGATATCCTTAAGTCTCTTTGGAAAAGTGGGATTGTGGCGTAAAGGCTACATGGACACCAGGGTTCTTTTAGGATCAGTAACTGCTACTTCTTTATTGATGACATAACATCATCTCTCTCTTACCGAGAGCCTAATTTCATCTCTCATATTGAGGACATAACTTCGTTATCCTTTTATCGAGGACAGGCTCCCTTCTCAGACCATTCGCCACACAGCAGTACTTTTCCCTTAACTATTCATTGGTTGACAACTTTGTCCAGCAACCACAAACACCCAGCAACTTCCATGCCTTAAGGGCTGGAGAACAAGCAACCTAAGACAACAAGGCATCTCCTGAATCATCCTTCTTTGTTCCCTCTAAACTCTTTACATTCCTGATGGCCTCATCGTTAAGAATCTGATGTTATCACAAACCGTGGGGCTTGTCGACCCCCATGGCCACACTCCCACATGGGATGAATCACTTTTTGGAGACAGTTGTTTCTCAGAGAGAATGCTGTTAAACAATGACTAAAGTAAATTACAGCTGAATAATTTTGTGTTAAAATGATCTGGTTTAAAGACAGCGAGAGGTTAATAGTAACTACTGAAGCATGAAATAAAACAAAATAGCAGATCATGTTTATTTTGTTATATATTGAAACATTGTTTCCAGGTGAAAACTTTTCCTTTATTTTTCCACTTGACAGATTTTTCTCATTGTTGTATCTACAACCTCTGCACCTCTGTGGTTTTATTTTTGAAATAAAGTCTCCTTAAGTCTTTTATAATATTAGATTCTGAGCATGTTTAGATGAAAAGGAAATTATTCTGTCCTTTTTGACATCCTTTTCTAGGCAATGAATAACTAAATGAACAGGCAATGAAAAACTAAAACTCCATCATCCTAATGAAAACTTAAAGATTTGTGGATTTTGGTTTCTGTTTTTTTTGTTACATTGAACAATATTTATACAATAATTTTTCTGGTAATTCTTCTAAGACCAGCGAAGAATTAGAAGAGATCTCAAATGTCATTTCAAATGTAGGGATTTGCTAAAATGAGGGACATCTTTTCTCCTGCACATAAGACCCTGTGTGAATTATCTTCCACTTCAAGTTTTTTTCTAGTAACGCTACAATTCTTTTGTATTATGAAGGATCATTTTGCCCCATGAAAATGTCTGCTTTGACCCTGATCTCCTTCTGAGTAACAGGCAATCTCCACTTGTAAACTATTAATCCAAGGCTCTCTTCATGGTTTCTGGTGTTTGTGGATGAACTGAAGTCCTTTTTTCTTGTATGTTATGCAATCTCAATTTCTGGCTATCAGGAAACTTTGTTTTTCTACTTTCAATTTAAAAAAAAAAAAAAAAAAGTTTAAACAACATTTTCAAATTAAACCTCATTCTTGTCTGTACTGCAAACATAGCCCTCTCAAACATTTATATACACACAAAAATACAACCATCTAAAGTGTACTTATTTTCTTTAAATAAATAAGAAAGAACTTCAGTTATCTATTCAAGTAATCTATTCAAGTTAGTAAGGTTTCTCTTCATGTCTTACCATGATATAAAATAATTGTTGAGAAAATTGGTTCTGTATCCTTGTACTTTTAACTAATTTAGTTAAGACAGGTTGTGGTAATTATCTCAGCACAAGCTGCTCAAGTTATACTAGGTAACAAGTGTGCAATTTATCCCTGACTAACTATATTGATTTCTCCCTTGCTGGCTATAATCAGATAAATAAACCAATAAACAACACTTGTTCTTAACATCTGCAGTTCAGCAAAACTCAGCTTTGTTTACTGTTTTCTGGCAAATATCCCTGCAGAACTTACCCTTTTCATATCTAGCTGGCATGTGAGCTATGTTCTTATACCTGATAGATCATTTCCATAATAGCAGAAAAGTAAAGGAAGGAGAATCCCTAATGAACATAAACCTGTCTGGGGAGTCACGTTCCACTGCTTTAGCCTTGCTTTAAGTCAATGTTTGCTTTGTTTGGGGCTTTAACATCTTAATTTGTTGATAAGAGCAGCTGTTCTCTTAGCCCATACATGGATATACTTATTTACTTTTCTCTCAGCTACAAGCAGTACTGTCTTTTTTAGAAACTACTTGAAATATGGATTATTTTAACATCGTTGGATTTGACTCTGCTACTTTGTATTTCTATTTCTCTTGGGAAGCTTTGAGCTATGTCACTGCCTAGGTGATGGCACAACTGACAAGCACTCTACATATGAACATGTTAATAGGCCAGTCTTTTGAGAAGATAGAGTATCTAGATATCTAAGAGTATCAAGCATGGATATTAGTTTTAATATTTAGTCCTTTTCTGTATGGTAGGTGGCCTGAAGGAGATTTGTATTAGCTATGCACAGTGACTCAACCAGAGCAGTACCTTTTACTTGGATCTTTGTAACTTGAGGCAGAAAATGATTAATTGCCTGAGAAAGCCTACTTCTGTAGCTGAACAGAGAACACAACCATTGGAAAAGTATTTGATTTAGTTTTCAATATGTATGTTTAAAGAGAATAAAATCTTACATTAACATAGATATTCATTAAATGGCTATTGTGGAGTAGGATGAGGAACTAGGATGATTTTGCCCTCTCTAATGGAAGATTCCTCTCTCTTAAAATTTGCAGGCTTCTTATATGCCTGCCCATTTGAATTTCAGCCTTCCAGAGTTCTTTTTAGTTGAGTGTAATTTACAAATTACAGAATCACAGAATTGTAGGGGTTGGAAGGGAACTCCAGAGATCATTGGGTCCAACCCCCCTGCCAAAACAGGTTCTTTAGAGCAGGCTGCCCATCCAGACAGGCCTTAAATGTCTCCATAGCAGGAGACTCCACAACCTCCCTGGGCAGCCTGTTCCAGTGCTGCATCACCCTCACCATGAAGAAGTTCTTTCACATGTTGGTGTGTAACGTGGCAATTACCCCTTGTTCTATCCTCACAGACCACTGAAAAGAAGTTGGCCAAATCCCTCTGTCTCCCACACTTAAGGCATTTGTAAACATTAATAAGATCCCCCCTCAGTCTTTTCTCCAGGCTGAACAGACCCAGGTCTCTCAGCCTTTCCTCACAGGGGAGATACTCCAGGCCCCGTATCATCTTTGTGGCCCTGCTATTATACCCTTATTATTACTGATTATCTCATCCCAACTTTAATTTTATTGAAATATTTCTTTTTATATATTTCTAGCTCAAGATTTGCTGTATAGGTGGAGATGTTTTGGTGTTCATACATAATGTAGCAAAAACATCTATTGACTCAAGAGTTGAGTCCAGGCAGAAAAATAGAGGGTAGGTTAGTTCTGTATTTTGAACATTTATTAGGACAATAAGGTTAGTATGGTAATTCAAAGCTAGTTTATGAAAGGGTTTTAGACATTCAACTGTAACCATAAGGTGAACCGAGAGAGGTTAAGGTAATCAAAGAAGTTTCAAAAATGCACATAAAGTATACAACTGATTATTTTGTGACAGTGAAAAAAAAAAAATAGATTTGTATTATTGAAAATGGACCAATGTGAACAGCAACTTTGGAAGTGAATTTTGTGGTAGAGAAAGATATAATTTCTGTCAAAATATCCTTCCTGTGACATGGAAGGAACACTGGCCCTTGGAAGGACTAACTTTAAAAATGTGATTATGCCCCCAAACTTTTATACATGTTTATTATCGACTTACATTTTATGAAATTATCACAGAATCACAGAATTGTCTAGGTTGGAAGAGACCTCAAGATCATCAAGTCCAACCTCTGACCTAACACTAACAAGTCCTCCACTAGACCATATCGCTAAGCTCAACATCTACACGTCTTTTAAAGACCTCCAGGGATGGTGACTCCACCACTTCCCTGGGCAGCCCATTCCAATGCCTCACAACCTGCTCAGTAAAGAAGTTCTTACTAATATCCAACCTAAAACACCCCTGACGCAACTTTAGCCCGTTCCCCCTTGTCCTGTCACCAGGCACATGGGAGAATAGACCAACCCCCACCTTATTACAATAAGCATTATCCACAAAGACTGTGACAGTAAAACGAAGTGAAAGTAGTGACAATTTTGTTTAAAACTGGTTTTATCTGTGGGGAAAAAAAAAAAAAAAAAAAAAGTTCCTAGTATTTGTCTCTTGAACTATTTCAGTGCCAACTAAACATCACAGCCTTGAACTGTACCACTTACCAAAAATTCTTCACAAGTTGTGGGTAGTAGTATCTCATGTTAAAGATCCATGTAAAAATTTCAGTATCATTTCCTTTTACAAGAACTTTGATATTTCCATACCCAAATTAATCTGTGCCTCACTCCATCAGTTTCTCTAATACAGAAATTATTCACCTGGTCTGAACTACTGTTCCTGCTGTAATTATGTGTTGGGTCTGTCTGAGCTGGAGTCACCTTTTCCCTGCAGCAGTCCCCACAGTGCTGTGCTCTGCACTCGTAGCTGGAACAGTACTGATATCACTCCAGTGTTGGGTCTATTGCTGTGTAGTGCTGGCACAGCATCAGGACTCCTTCCAAGCCCCCAAGAGCCAGCAGGCTGGGGGTGGGCAAGTGATGGGGAGGGGACATCGCCCGGGCAGCTGACCTAAACCAACCAAAGGGATATCCCATAACATCTGATGTCATACTCAGCAATAAAAAGGGGGGCTCTCATGGGGGACGGGGCTGTTCCTCCTGAACAACCACTATGAGTTTTGAGGCCCTGCTTCCCAGGACATGGCCGAACATCGCTCGTTGATGGGAAGTAGAGAATATTTTTTTTTTTTGCCCTCTCTCTGTGCTTCCACACGGACTTATTGTTTCTTTTGTTTCTTTTTCTTCCCATTCCATTTCCCTTTAATTAAACTTTTCTCATCTCAAACCTCGAGTTCTCTGTGTGGTATTTTCTCCCCCTTCCTCTTTGAGGAGAGGGGGAGTGAGAGAGCGGTTGTGGTGGAGCTTGGCTGCCCACCTGAGTAAAACCACAACAAATTATTAAATCATCGATATGTGCCCCTGCAGGATGGTAGCATGACCCCTGTACACATTAATGGGTCTCTGCTCTGCTGATTTAACAGTTTCATTACCAAAAAAAAATTACAGAAGGTGGCCTTTGTGTTATAATTACCTTTGTAACCCTCTGACAGCTCCTCCAACCTGGAGCACGAAGCAAATTTTAACATTTTCAGATGAATGACTATACCTTTCCAAGAGTATAATATAAAGTTATATGGATTGTTGATTAAGATCTACTCTAGATATTCCAAAATACAGGAGAAAAATGCCATTAACTTTACAGATAAGAATTGGCCCATTATAGTGATATATTGGCCCCTTATTTTTATAAAAAAGGAGGAGGAAATACATTAATATTTTGTTTGCAAAATGGTCAAATTTTGTTCACAAATGGAACAGTCCTGTGAAATAAATGTCTTCTTTCCTTTCATAATGTTAATTATTTCCACACCAATACTGAATGAATCTTCCCTGTTTGTATTCAGCTAACACATTGTTGCAGATTCCCTTAAATTGTTTGGGTCTTCTTCTTTTGACATAAAACAGTCTTTTGAATTCTGTCTGTTCTATAGCAGTATCTCAGATTTCCTAAGACACTATGATTCGTGTTCTAGTATTATCTGACCTGCTTTTGTTTTGGAATCACTGGTACTGTTTCAACATTGTAAAGCATAACTATAATATACACTTTAACTCAAGTATAAATTATGGGATCATATATTATGTGTATATATATGTACATATATATGTGTATATTACATATATACATGTATATATGTAATTTATACATATTTATGTATGTATTGTATATGTATATATATATGTATATATATACATATATATATATATGTATATATTGATGAATTTCTTAGCATTTTGCATGAGGAAAGAATAAATAGGCCATAAATTGCTCCTCTTAGCCCTAAAGAGGCCCTCGGTCTATGCAAATATTAAGAACAATGATAATCTAATCACGGGATTAAATTTGCACGCCAAGGTTAAAATGACTCAACATGCACATAGACTACAGACCAGATTTTCAAAATAAAATGTCTTTTACTTCAGCAACTAAAAAGAATGTGGATTTTCATAAAACCTGAGTGCTCAGCTTGCCGAGAAGTTCACACAATCTGGTCACTAATTTTTGTGAACTGGTTATAAAAGTGCATCTCTGTTAAAACTAATTGCAGGTTTTTATGGTTGTGCAAACACATTGTTCTGCCCTGTATTTCAGAGAGGAACTGAAATAAATAGAGGTACTCACTGTGATATTTACCTGCTAACTTTTCAAGTCTAGGCTTTTCTTATAGTGAGTAAACAGGAATAGGGATTGTCAATAGACAGGTCAGTAATCACCTGACCTGTTTTGGACATCTGTGATATCTTCCAGCAAATAGGTGAGGAATGCCTGTTTTTGTCTAGGTATCTAGGTGACTAATTTAACTGCAACCCTACATGTCTGACCAGATGGATCCTTCACCTAATTGCTCCTGCACTAGGAATGTCATAATTCAAGAGAGCAACCCAGTGAAACAAATAAAGAAAATATTTATTTCCCTACTCTATATTATTTGTAATACTGTAATAATAACAGATGGTATTTTCTGACAAAAATGCTCTGTGAAAATTGACAGTGCTGCTGATTCTTGGGAGTCCTGTAGTACTCACAGTGATGAGACCTGGGGAACTAGACTATCTGCATCTGCCCCTATCTCCTTTTCCATCACTGTATAAGTCCTCCTGTGCTTTTGTTTTTTGTTGTTGTTGTTGTTTTGCCTATGATTTATAGAAAAACATAATTGCACTGAGGTGCTGTGAGAAGGAACATGCAAGTCTTTTGATAGACTCAGTATGACAGAAATGGAGACAAATCAGTAATAAAACAGATATTAATTATCCTTACTTTTGGCAACCAGGCTTTTTAGAAATCACCTCTAGGAGAAAGAGTATCTGACACACACACAAGAAAAACAATTTTGAACATCTTTTTCTCTGAAGTGTTTTTGTTAATTTCTATTTATAATTTTCCCAAGATTCAGAACTTAAATAATTTCCTTTGTAAGTATATAATTATAATAACTATAGTTTCCCTTTCTTTTCTCTTTGTAGTTAATAAGCTACTACTTTGGATGTTCTTTTTTGCTAGCTCACAAACTTTCAACATTTTTTTTAACTTGTGCTCCAGTAAGCTTTCTGTGATGACACTCTTTCTGATACTGTCTACCTACATATTCTCCCCAAACAATAATCTACAGCAACAAAGAGATGTTGTGTGGACCTTAAGTTCAGGTCTTTGCCCTATCTCCTTGCATGAGTTTTGTTGCAGATATTCTTCTCCTTGACATTGCACTTGCTGTCCCTTACCCAGCCTCACTGACTTGGCTTCCTGGCCCAGTCTCAGACTTTTTTGTCACTATGGTCGTGGCTGGCAATCACAGGGCTGTTGGCTGCTCCTGGTCATAGACACCAATCCTCTTCTCTTCTTGCATTGGTACTGTGGGACAATGTTGCTTGTTGGTGGAATCACTGCCCTATCACTCCTGGCTCCCCTTCTCATGCAGTGGAAAAGCCTACACTTGCTTATCCCTGACAAACATAACATGCCCTGTGAAACTGCATCATGAAATGCAATGGTTAAGGTAATACTATATAAGTCATAGTCTAAAATATACCTATTTACAGTCAGTCACTATTTCTGAAATGTGGAGGTAGATAAGAATTAATCTTTATTCATGAAAATTCATGGTACCAGCCTAGTCCTTAAGTAAACTTCATGAATGCATAATCTGTTACTCGTTTAATAAAAGTCATATCTGTTATTTCTCTCTAAAGTAGTTTTCTCTGGGGAAATAAACAAATAAATAAATAAATAAATACACATATAATACACACAATATATATACACATAATTATATATACATATATAATAATACACATTATATATATATATATATATATATATATATTATTTTTTCCCCGTATATATTTGGACTGTTAATCTTTTCTCCTTTCTCAGCTAGATTTTTACTCATTCGGCTGTACACTGAACTTGGGGGGAGGGGAAGGAAACCCCAAAACAATAATAGAAATGACAAAGTGTACATGTTAATGTGAAACACTGCTACACTTTAAGCCAGGAAGTAACTATGTGAGATGAAGAAGAAAAAACATCTTCTGACACCTGACAACTGCAAACAGTTGTGCCTTAAGGCACTGGTGTTGGCAAGTACATAGAGGAATGCCTTCTTGTATTCCCACTGTGTCCTAATAAGGTTTCAAATGGGAACAGCTAACATCAAACACAGAAACGTCAGATCTAAAAGTGCTGTTTGTCTGTTAGAAGTATGAAAGCATTAGGAACATTTGTTTTAAAAATAATATATAGTATTGCGATCCAGAGAAGCAGTACATATATTTGGAATCTCATTATACAGAGGTTATTAGTAAGTTACAAAAATCTGCCTAGAGGTAGAAGTTGCAAGAATGAAAAATAACATTTAGGCTCTGGGATCACAAGTGGATAAACTGGACAAAGATATAAAAGCAGCTGACAGATCTTTAGGAACTGTGTAGAAAGCAGCTGCTTCAGGCTTAACCATCTTTTACATTTAATATGTAAAATTGACAACTATGGTAGTGGAAATATATATATATATATATTTCTCTGTAGGTCACTGTGAAATAGAATAAAAATATAAGCCATTCTGCTTATTTGAGGGAAACAACTTTCTTCACCCAGCTTCTCATTTTTTCATCCCTATTCCACTTGTGTGTGATCTGAAAGATCTACAATTCCTGTATAACAACTATGCTCTATTATTATTATTATTATATTTTTATTTTTATTAAGAAAAGTGTTCACCATCAGAATTTGCTATTATAGAAGGAAAGTTATAAATATGGGGTGAGGGAAAATCTACTCATACTGATACAATTAAAAATGATGAATCTTTCTGACACTGTTTGGCAAGATCAAGTGATCAAGGGGAAAAAGAAATGCTACCAGTTATATCTCCACTAGTGCCTTTGTTAATATACCTATTGTCTGTACCTTCAGTACATCAGATTAATTTTTTAAGCTAATTAATTAATGTGCTAGATAATTAGCTTCCTCTCCCTCTGTTCAGAAAGACTCAGTCTGGCAGGACTTTCTTGTTGTGTGGCTGAGCAAAAAGAGACGGATGGGTCTTATCACAAGAGAAAGGAGACCATGCTCTAGAAGACAGGTCAGGCCTGGTAAAATTCTTGGTCTCTACTCCTGAAATTGCTTGGGAATTTTGTGCTAAATGGACACTGGATACAAAATAGAAAATGTAGAAAGAAAATGCTTTTCTTAACAATCCTTTCCAGAAGAATTTTGACTCACCATTTTACAGAATCTGACACTCTCTGCATCCATGAATTTTTAATCTTTTTCTGAGCAGTATTTTACTATGTAAATATAATGTTTACTGTATATGCATATGTATATTATATATATATATATATAAATATATGTTTAATATATATGTATACGTATATATTTAAATCTTTACTAAGTTTAAAGATCTTTTTAATTTAAATGTAAGAAAACATTTGTAGATCCAAAGGTCAAAATTAACACCTTGATCTCCATTAAGAACTTGTACAACTTAACAAAAATACGTTTTAAATCATTCTTTTTACCACTTCCCTTACTAAGGATGTGTTAGGTCCCTAAACTTGCTTCAGCATCTGATTATTCCTCTAGGTGGGATGAAATCATCATTTAGACTCTTGCTATTGCTGTATGCTTGCCAGTGTGTTGGATTCTCATGAGGTATTACTATAGCTCAGAACTATGTTACTCTTTAATCACAAAAACATCTCCATGAATCAATACAGCAAATGAGCATTTAAATGAAAACCTAAGATGTGATGTCAATCAAGTTAATTACATTGAAAATAAACTTTCACTAATAAAACCTCTGAAAGCAGACTGAAAGTCAGAAAATTTGGGGGAAATAATAGAAGACCCAGGAGAAAGGGAAGGAAATACAAAAGAGAAAGTGGGACTCTTTATTGATGGGTAAAATTTGTTAGTGTGTATAATAAAAGATATCTTTATTTCTGTAATGTGGGTGAACTTCAAGAATCCAAGCCATCTTCCTAAATCTCAGATTAAATCTATCACAAATCAAATTCAGATGGTGTAGTTATGATAGAAGAGTACCAAAACCTGTAGAATGGAGGGACTCACAAACCAGAGTATATGTAATGGGAAAAGGCAACTGTGAGCTGTTTCTAGGCTGCCAGTGCACATTGCCAAGTCATGTTGGGCTTCTTTTCAACCAATACACTGAGAGCCTTCTCCCCAGGGCTGCTCTAAGTCCATTCTCCACTGAGCCTATATTTGTGCTTGGGATTGCCCTGACCCAGATGCAGAACCTCACACTTGGTCTTGTTAAACTTCATGAGCTTTGCATGGTCCCACCTCCTGAGCCTGTCAAAGTCCCTCTGGATGGCATCCCTTCCCTCCAGCATGTTGACTGCACCACACAGTTTGGTGTTATTAGCAAACTTGCTGAGGGTGCACTTGATCCCGATGTCCATAACACCAACAAAGATGTTATGCAGCAATGGTCCCAATACTGACCCCCAAGAAACACTACTTGCCACTGATCTCCTCTTGGTCACTGAGCCAGTGACCACAACTCTTTGAGTGTAACCATCCAGCCAATTCCTTATCATCAAATCCCTGTCTCTCCAATTTAGAGACAAGAATGTCATGCAGGACAATGTTAAATGTTTTGCACAAGTCCAGGTAGAGGATGTCAGTTGCTCTTCCGTTATCCATCAATGCTGTAACCCCATCATAGGCCATCAGTTTGTCAGGCACAATCTGCCCTTAATGAAGCTATTAATGAAGCTTCAGACGTGAATGTTTATCTTTATGTCATATGTGTATATTTCCAGAGGAAAACTTAAAAACTATGTTATTTCATAGATAAACTCATTGCTTTCCTACAAATTCCACCCAACATCTTATGCAGATAAGGAAAATATTGTCTCCCATGGTTTAAAGGTGTCTAGACATGCAGCAATGTCTTGTGGTCTCTGCAGTCTTTTTTCATACCTGGTGATGAATGATGAACTGATTTTACAAAAGTGTTAGTCATCAGGCATAACAAAATTTATTTTAAGTACTTCTAATAATCTAATCATCATCATACAATGGCACTTTCAAAATTATTTGTTTTGCACATAGTCTTTTCTGATTTCTAATTAGAAAATTAATTCAATCCAGTTGCAGAAAAATGATGATCTATGTACTTTCCTGAAGTCTCCAAGTCATCCTTTTTTCCTAAGAGATATTTTCTTGGCATTTGTTTTTACTTATTATTTTTTTCATTAATCTCTCTATTTCCCTGGTGCATGGACTTCCAAATTCTGGCAGAGATACTAGCTGCTAATTATGACAAAGTACTTTTCAATCTTAGGACATGCAATCATTAAACACAGAAAGGTGCAGTATAAAATATTACCCCATAAAATCATATTGACCTTCGTTGACTATGTTCCAAAACCAATTAAAAAAATGCCATCCAGAAATTAAGATGTCTGTAGGAGCAATATGTGAGAAAGGGCTTTTTTTATTATTATTATTTCAAATGAAATCTTTCCACAGATTTGATATAATAAACCAGAATAACAATATGATATAAAACTGGGACTGACAGAGAGGTGGTACATGCTGTTGCATGTTCATATGGGCCAGATGGCAAGATTCACTGTAGGCCAAAATTCACTGGAGTTTATGTTTTGGAAAAGCATTTTCCCAGCATCCTTTCATCTTGTCTCAGACTGCCCAGGTAGAAACTAAATATTTCTTTGCATCTGTTTGGAGATCTAAGGACACTCCAACTAGCCTAACACTACCCTAGCCTAAGACTACCCTATGTCTTCATCAAATGTTCACAGTTGAAGAACAATGATGACTAGCAAGGTGGTAGGACTATGCTCAATCCAGTTTAATTCTCTGTTGTGATGATGATAGATGTGTCCCAATGTACAAGAAAGTGATATCTGCAATGCAGAGAAAACTGCATTTGAGGATTCAGTCCATGAGCCCATTTGGCAATGCTGACAGATGCTGATATGGAGATAGGTTGAAATATATAACTTTTCTCAAAGAAAAAAACAGGGATTATTTTTATTCTTTCTTCTTCTTCTAGTCGTGTCTTGAAGTGCTACATGACTCTGAAAACTTAACTCTTCCTTGTGTTTGATGTTTTTAATTCTGAGTAAGGGAAAAGGTCCTTAAGTTACAAGCTGCTGAATGACTGAGTAAAAGTTATTATAGAGGTCTGTGAGATTTTAAGGTCTCAGATTAGACAGAGTATAAATTATCTGTATGTTTGAGACAGGTGATGTGGCTTTAACAATAAAAAAATCTTGGTGCCAAGCTTTTGACAAGGTGAAATACATATGGTGAAAGAAATTTAAGATGTAACACTGAAAATGTGTGTCTCTGTAATATTTTTAAAAGTCAGACTTAAAATGTGACTTTTTATTTCTTTCCTGTATCTGCACTTAATTCCTAGAACTACAAAATTTTCAACTGTACAATACATTTCTTTGTACCTATGCTTTTAACAGAGTTTGTTTTCTCTATCTGGTACTTTTGTCCTTTATTGAAAGATATTGTTACATTCATTTTTGTTCATTCACGGAACTTGCTTTATCTCTACCACAGCTTGCTTTTTAATATACTTCTGTTTTGTTTTGTTTTGTTTTGTTTTTTAATTTATTTATTTCTGCAAAAGGCTAATTGGGAGATGGGGGGGAATATCAAGACCAAATAAAGCAAGACTAAAGAGAACTGTTGGACTGTGACTTTTTACAGACTTTTTGATCCTCATCTATAGTATGAAAAAGTAGTGAAGATGGTTTTACATTGCAGAAGTTGTTGTCTTGAATGGAATAATTCCAGGCCCATGGAATGGAATAATTTCCAGCATATCTTGGGAAATTTTACAGCATTGCAAACACACTTAGTTCCTCGTCAATGTTATCCTCAACCACCAGTCAGTGGACTACGATTCTTTTCATTCAATATCACAAATATTATTTTATCATATGTTAAAAAACATGTTATACAGAAGTGATGAAAAGGGAGACAAAAACAAAAAACAACTATGTATATGAAAGGAAGTATAAAAGAGAATGTGGAGATGAGCTAAGTTATGATGATTGTATAAATATGATCAAACTGGCTACAGACCACTTGAGAACAAATAGATGGAAATGAAAAGATATACAAAATTAGGTTTATATATATGGGCTGTGTCATTAACCACATGTCTATGAGTTTATAAAAAAAAAAAAAAAAAAGAATATTGAAAAATAGCATCTAGAAAGGAGGTTGTATCTTGGAGCTGTTTCATATCATCTATATTTTAACGTAAAATGTAAATGTTGAAATAGTTTTTTTAATAATCAAATCTTTCATGATCTTTTGATCTCTCCAATTTCACATTTTTTCTCATTATCAGTGCAGTAACTGAAATTGCACATGTACAGTTCCCGCTAGAGAACTCTGTGGAAGTGGAGAACTCTGTGATATCAGTGGAAGATATCACCTATCTGTAGAAATTCAAAACAACTGCTAATAGAAATTATACAAGACAGTTCATCTATATAGCAGAAAAAAGTAACTGGAAAAATAGAAAGATTTTTGTTGTTGTAAACAAAATATATGGGCTAGGTAATTATAATGACATTGAATGACAATGAAATTATAATGATAAAGTCAATATAGTCAAATGTGAAAGCAATCTATGTCAGAATAAAATAATATGTTGCATATTAAAATTATTTAGTAAGATTAATTCAGTTAATGAGGTTTTAACTTTATAGCCCAATGGATAGGCATATGATATATTCAGGATCATATTTTATACTTCTAATTAACCATGGTTAAATAAAAGGAAAGAAAAACAAACAAACAAACAAACAAAAAAAACAGCTAAAGAAATTATATGAAATTTTGAGGAGGAAGGATCAGAAGCTAAGAGTTCAATACAATATTTTTAGACCAAGAATTTTCAGTCATGTAGCTCAGTACTTCTTCAGTGGAGACTAGTTTATTACAGGAGAGAGCCAGAAGGCAATTGTCTGCTCTTCTGAAGCTTAGAAATTCTTTGTCAGATTTAGGGATTAAAGATCTATCATGCCATTCTAGCCCTTAACTCTAAGAAAAAGGCTATGTACCAAAAATATATTGTCATAATCTTTTTGTCTCTATGTTTTGCTTTCAGCAGTGTACTGTTATCTAGCTATTCTCTTGCACAGAGTCCTTTCCCTCTTACTCATTGAAAAGTGGAAATCAAAATGAGGTTTTAAATCGGAAAGTTGAATACCCAGTGAACTAGGCAATTCAAATATTCCTAGTTCAAGATTTTTGTTCTTTAGATTGAAATATAAAAGTAAATTTTTATGTTAAATGTCATACAATTTTTTTAATAATAAATTTTGTATAAAAGTATACACTTTTTTTCAGACCATTGAAGATTTGTGCCTACAACTCAAAAAATTTAGGTCAGTTTTAATATTTTAATGTTTAGGATAGTGTGTATAAAACAGGGACAAATTTATTCCAATCGAATATTCAATTTCTAAAAAATATATACTATACACATATATACACATATACTTGAAAATATATGAACTATATAGAAGTTATTAGAAGTTATAACAACTATATAGAAGTTATTTAGTGTCTCATGCAAATCCCACTACATTGGAGATTACCTTGAGAACTAAACTTTCTTAATGTATACAAATATTATGAATGATACTACTAGGCTATCCTAACAGCATACTAAAAAGATGTACATGTATTTAGGGGAAATAAAACTACAGCTACACAGGCTAAGAAAATGGATTTCTGACAATTAAATTGCCAAGACCAGAGGAATACTATATATTTCTGCTACAAGGAAAAATACTGAAATAAGGCATATGTCAGTTTGAATAATATTTTGGTTTGAGGAAGCCACAGAAAGCTTTGCCATCAAATTTAGTAAACAAAGGCAAAAATTACTTCATTCCAAGATTCTATCTCAAAGAGAACAATTATAAAATTATTATTTTCATTTTTATTTTAAAAAAAAAAAAAAAGAAAAAAAGAAAAGAGATATTCTGCATGCAGTACCTTCAGAAGCTGTGAATAGTGACGAGTGGCTGAAGTCAGACGTGGTGTACTGAATAGATGATCTTGAAAAATAACCAGTCTATTTCTACACCAACAGGCTTTACTAAATATACTTTAAAAGGCTGCTTGCCTCAGTATAAGCTACTATATAAGCATAATTAATTTTCTAACAATGTAAAATTACCAGAACTTCAAATGCAAATCATTTGAATTGCTCTCATTAATAATAATAATAATTAATTATAATTAATAATAATAATTAATTATAAATAATTAATAATAATAATTAATAATAGTAATAGTGATAGTGATAGTAATAGTAGTAATAGTAATAATAATAATCACAACCACAACCACAACAACAACAACAACAACAACAACAACAACAACAATAATAATAATAATAATAATAATAATAATAATAATAATGTCCCATTGCACTTTTGTGGAAAGTGGGTGGAGAAGAGGGGTGTGTACTTATTTTTCCAGGTTTAATAAAAATATATGTTAATAGCTTCTGTGGCTCCAAGCATTCTTTGTGTATGAAAATTATTTATACAGTCTCTTTCATATTTCCAAATCCAAAGATTTTTAATTTATTAACATTACCTGAAATTGTCAGAAATCCGTTCAGTATTGGTGTATTGGTGTCCATCTGTTCTGGTCAGTCTTTAAGCACTGCCTCCTAAAAGCACAAGATCAGGCAATTCCGAAATATCAAAAGTCAGGCAGGCAGGGCAGAAGGCCAGCCTGGCTGAACAGGGATCTTCTACTGGAGCTAAGGTGAAAAAAGAAAGTGTACGGCCGCTGGAAGGAGGGTCAGACTACAAGGAAGGAATACAGGGATGCAGTTTGTGTTTATAGGGAGAAAAATTGTGTAGCCAAAGCCCAACTAGAGTTGAAGCTGTCCATGTCTGTGGGAGACAACAAAAAAGTTTTTTTAGATATGTGAACAGAAAAAGGAGGACCAAAGAAAACATAGGTCTGCTACTTGATGGGGAAGGTCTCCTCACAGACAATGACATAGGCATGCCGGAGACATTAATGCCTTCTTTGCCTCTGTCTTCAATGCCGATGATGGGTTTCAGGATCCAGGGTGCCCTGAGTTGGAGGACCAAGACAGTGGGAATGACAAACTCCCAACCGACCCTGAACGTGTGCGGGATTTGCTGCTCTGCCTGAATCCATACAAGTCTATGGGTCCAGATGGGATTCATCCCAGTGTGCTTTCAGAGCTGGCTGATGTCATCGCAGTACCTCTCTCAATTATTTTTCAATGATCTTGGGAATCTGGAGAGGTCCCAGTAGACTGGAAGCTGTCAAATGTTGTGCCAATTTTCAAGAAGGGTAAAAAAGAAGACCCTAGCAATTACAGGCCTGTCAGTCTCACATCAATGCCTGGTAAAATTATGGAGAAATTGATTCTTGAAGTTATTGAAGTGCACCTGGGGGACAATATTGTCATTGGTCCCAGCCAACATGGGTTCATGAGGGGTAGGTCCTGCTTAAAAAATTTGATTTCCTTTTATGACAAGATCACCTGTCTAGTCGATCAAAGGAAACCAGCTGATGTGATCTTTTTGGACTTCAGCAAGGTATTTGACACAGTTTCCCATAGGATCCTACTGGACAAAATGTCCATACAATGGGTGAGCAATTGGCTGACAGGCAGGGCTCAAAGGGTTGTGGTAAATGGGGCCACATCTGGCTGGCGAATGGTAACTAGTGGGGTCCCTCAAGGCTCCATTTTAGGGCCAGTCCTCTTCATTGTCTTTATAAATGATTTGGATATAGGACTAGAAGGTGTTTTGAGCAAATTTGCCAACAACACCAAACTTGGAGGAGTTGTGGACTCTGTTGAGGGTGGAAGGGCCTTGCAGAGGGATCTGGACAGATTGGAGAGCTGGGCGATCAACAAGCACATGAAGTTTAACAAAGGCAAGTGCCGGGTCCTGCATCTGGGACAGGGAAACCTTGGCAATACATACAGACTGGGCGACAGGACTCTGGAGAGAAGCCCCGCAGAGAGGGATCTGTGGGTTGTGGTTGACAGCAAGTTGAATATGAGCCAGCAGTGTGCGCAGGCGGTCAGGAGGACCAACCATATCCCGGGATGCATCAAGCACGGCATTGCTAGTTGGTCGAGGGAGGTGATTGTCCCACTCTACTCTGCGCTGATGTGGTCTCACCTCGAGTAGTGTGTGTAGTTCTGGGCACCACAGTACAAAAAGGATATTAAACTGTTGGAGAGTGTCCAGAGGAGGGTGACGAGGATGGTGAAGGGCCTAGAGGGGAAGACATATGAGGAGCAACTAAGGTCACTGGGCCTGTTCATCCTGGAGAAGAGGAGGCTGAGTGGGGAAGTTGGGTCCCTTCCAACTCAGGATATTCTATGATTCTATGATTTTCCTAGGAAATTCTCATTGGCCCCCAGACCTGCCAAATCTACAATGGGATTGTCAATGTTGCTTGAAAGTAAATGAGCTATATTCCACAATAATTTTCTCTGAGAATTTTTGAGGTTCTGGCTATAGCCAAATAACCCCCCATAAAACAAAGAAACAAAGTCTTGGAGGTTTTGAAAAATTCTTAGTAAAGGAATGTCTATATCATTTGATAATGGTGAATGAAAAATGGGCTAAGGTTTGAATAATAATGTCACTTACATTAAAAGCTGTATGGAGACAAAGATTTATGACAGATGGTAAGCTTTTAATTGGATCTTGTTCAGGAAATGTAAACACTGAGCATCTGTAGTCAAGTCACTAGTTATATAATAGTCAATGATCCACACATCTACAGTAAAACTGGAATTTTCTTCCAAATGAAAACTGGCAGTTTCAGTTTTTAAAATTATGAATTATGTAATTATGAGGACAATTATAGTGGGATGAGGAGGATGGTGATTAGACTGAGGAAGATGAAATAGAAATTCTGAAAAATTAGTGTCATAATAATAAGACACTAAACCACATCCACATGTGGAACTGAGGAAGGCAGAACATACTTAGACAGGAGAAAGAAAGGAGAAGGGGGGGGGAAAGGAAGGGAAGGGAAGGGAAGGGAAGGGAAGGGAAGGGAAGGGAAGGGAAGGGACGGGAAGGGAAGGGAAGGGAAGGGAAGGGAAGGGAAGGGAAGGGAAGGGAAGGGAAGGGAAGGGAAGGGAAGGGAAGGGAAGGGAAGGGAAGGGAAGGGAAGGGAAGGGAAGGGAAGGGAAGGGAAGGGAAGGGAATCTTGTTCCTTGATAAAGGGAAATCTGGGAAATGTTCCACAAAGATAAATATAATTAGCTAACTAGTAAAAGGGGAGGGTCTATTCTTAGAATAATCTGCTTATCATTCTGAATTTTTGCTATGAATTTTGAAAAGATATCTGTAAATTTGATCCTAAAATACTTAACCAGAACAAGGAAGTGGAAAGGTTGAAAACAGATACAGGTGAAAATGTCTCTGTTTTCATTAATAAGTGTTGAAAAATATATGTATACACCTGAAATGCAGATATACGTAGGATAAACATAGAATATTAGAAGTGATGTCCTCAAAAGTGGAACTACTCATACTGACCTTCTCTCTTCTGATAAACTGTATTTTCCTAACTTTTTGATAAAGCAGAATTCAACCATCAGTTGGTATACATGGCTTTTATTTCACATTTGGATTGTAGAGACTATGCAAATGATCACTAATTGCTCTCTGGAGAGCTGTGTGCCCCCTTTTTGATGTATGTATTTTCTCTGTTCATTCTTCTGAGAGTACAGAAATACTGGAGGAATTGCACAGAATGTAGTTTGGAAAAAAAAAAAAAAAAAGGTTTTGAAAGAGAAGATGCTTAGGAATGTAAGGTGTATCACATTTGAATTCCTCAGTGT
The DNA here is from genome assembly GCF_009819795.1 of Aythya fuligula. NCBI lineage: Eukaryota > Metazoa > Chordata > Aves > Anseriformes > Anatidae > Aythya > Aythya fuligula. The sequence goes on from NC_045559.1 coordinate 19,197,896, forward strand.
CTTATGTATGGAAATATAGTACAACTTCAAGAAAGGTTATATGATATTTTTAACTGCACAACACAATAATTGCTTTTGATTATTATTTTTTTATTATTATTTGCACTGACAAAATGTTTATAACCCATTATTTCTCAATGGGTATAGTCAGTTGATATAGGATATATTCTGAATCCTAACTCAGTTGCTAACATTTTCAAAAACAGATTACACTTCAATTGTTCTCTATACCATTCCAAAGATTGAAAGCCACAGGCAATAAACAATCATTTACACAAAATGCAGTAAACATTAGAACTCCATTTGATAACTTCAGAGTATAAAATAAGTTTAGCATTTCACAGCCACTCCAATGTTGTTCACATGCTGAAACTACTGTTGTGATCCCTGGATCACTTAAGAAATAGGTGCAGCAGGAAACTTTAAGTCTGCAAATCTAACTAAAATTATTAGCTTCCTCCTCACCTCTCAGTTTTTAAATATACAGGTAAATTCTATCAACATTCAAAGTGGTATTATCTATTGTTTCTATGTCTGTCCACTTTTAAAATACAGCCATCTGTTCTTCTCTTCTTCTATAGTAATACGAAAAATCTCTTGTGCGTTAGTCTACTGTCCAAACACCGTACTCCCATGGTGATCTGTAACACAATTGATAAGAGATTATATGACCCCTGTGGACACAAAGAAATAAACCAAATTAATGATTTATAATTTAACAGCTTTTTTGATTTTCTCTCAGAATTTAAGAAATTTACTTACAAAACAGTTAATCTTTAAAATATATGCAGCTTCACAGTTGCTAGCATAAATTAGTTATGAAAATACCCTTACCCTAAAGGAAAAAGACACTGACCTAGCATGCGATGATGTAATTAAATTATGCCCCTCAGCTTAAATATTATACTAAAAATACATGCAGCTATAGTAACAAATGCTCCAGGATTAAACAAGTCTGGCAATTAGAATAAAAAAATTATTATTTCCTAAAATCACTGGAAACATGTTAGTGTACAAGAAGAAAATTTAACTCTAAAGCAGTATGAACAGTTCTTATTACACTGGTTGAAGTAACATCATCAGTTAATGTTAATGCAACACTGTGCAGATCCTTGACAGGTGTAAACTGACCTAATTATATTAAGGACAATGGAATTATACTAATTTATGTTAGCCTAGAATCTGTCCTCAGGGCTTTGTTCTCTTGTACTTATCTATCCATGGAGCTCTACATAACACTTTAGCAATAATAATAAGTATATTTCCTGAGGATTTCAGTCATCTGCAGCTTTGAGAAGTCATGTTTCATACATATTCTCTTCATAGACAGAGGCATAGCTATCAGTGTTTTCCTAATTGTATAATTCCTAGGAAATTTCAGCAAAACAAATATGTTGTGTTGTCTTATCTTTCTTGTGTTCTTGCAGATGAGAGAAAAACATCTGTCAGGAGGTTAGGCCCAATCAATCACTTGGATCTTCAGTGAGTCAAATATCTTCAACCTATGTACCAACTGGTTGACATGCTTTGTTTAAACACAAACAGCTGAAAGACATTGACAACATTTGGTAATAACTCAAAGGCTTATCTCAAGTTCCAAATTTTTCACTTTATTCATTAAAATTGTTCAAAGTCTTGGCTGACCAAGATGCAGTTCCAGAAGTTTTTTCATATGAAAATTTATGAATGAATTAATAATACTCCTGCTGATTCTAAACATATTTTAGATACACTCTTTGAATCTGAATTTTTTGAGCATAATCAAGATTGGAATGATTTTCCAATGGATGAAAAATCCTGTTTATGCAGGATTTCCATTTCACTCAAGTCCAAAAAAAACCCAAATATTTTGAAAATTAATCCCCCACTATTTTAATGAAACATCAGAGACATGCTCTCAAATTCTACCTTCAGGAGTCAATAAGTTTTGCTGATGGATTGGAAGTTGCTTATGTTACTAAGTGTTGTTCTGAAAGAGTAAAAATGTTGTGTAACTTAACATACCAGTAGATTTTCCCTTTCACTTTTATCTTAGACCTCAACACTCATACATATAGACATGCAGTTATTGACTTTTCTTCCCTCATAGGCTTGTGTCAAAGTACTTGACTGAATACTGTAGATTGTAGATTTTCATGGACATAGGTAAATCAAATTTGTACATAATAAGAAACTACACTAAAACATCTACCCGGCAAAGTCTGATAGCACAACTAAGAGACCTATGCAGGTTTGTACTGGGTCTGGCTGGGATATTAAATTTCCCCACAGCAGCCCACAGAGTGTTGTGCTTTGCACTTGTACCTAGAACAGCACTGATATCACACCAATATTTTGGTGTTATTGAGCAGACCTAGTTCAACAACAAGACTCTCCCCAACCCCACCCCCTACTCCCTCAGCCAGTAGGTGTGGGGGAGGAGTAAGAAGTGGAGAGGGGACATCACCAAGGCAGCTGACCTAACCTGGCCAAAGTGATATTCCTTACCATATGGTATCATACTCAGCAAGAAAAGCTGGGAAAGGAGAAGGAAAAGGCTCTTGTTATGAAAAAGTCTCTCTTCCCAAACAATCAATATGCGTATTGCTGCCTTAATTCCCAAGATGTGGCTGAATGTGGCTCATTGATGGGAAGTAGAGAATGATTGTTTTTCTCTCTTTCTTTGCTTCAATTTTTCCCCTCTTTCTTTTCTCTTTAATTAAATTATCCTTATTTCAACCTGCAGGCTTTCTTCTTTCCCAACATAGTTTCTCACCACCACCACCCTCCGCAACCCACCTCACTGAGGAGGGGGAGTGGGAGAGGTTGTGTCTAGTTCGGCCATCCATTTGAGTGAAGTCACAAAGTTATGTATATGCAAGAGAGAGGAGAATGAGAGTAGCTAGCAGAATGCCCTCAGAGAAGCTGTGCTAGGAGAAAGTGCAGAAGTAGCTGCAGATACTTTCACTTTGTAAGAGTAACCTCAGCACAGTTTCTTCCTCAGTAATCTTGGTTACATCATAAGAAAATAGTGTGTGCCACAGTTTACATTCCTTCCAGCCAGTGGTGCTCAACATATTCTGTTTGGGGCATTTGGCAACAAAATAGAATTTAACATTATATCATACATCTTTAACAAGCTAGATTTGGATTATTGCTAATCACTTGTAGCAAGAGATCCTAATATCATAAGATACTACCAAATGAAAATTGAATATGAGGAGAAAAGCCTTACATATTCGTTGAAGACAATGAAAAAGCTGCCTGTGATATTAGGCATTGTACATATTGGTTCAATGTAATTTCTATTGAGAGCCCAGATGTGACAGCACTGATCATTGTTTTTGACATTATTAATAATTCATATATACATATCCAGAAATCTAATTTCAGTTTGATCACCTTCATTATTATGGTAGGTTTTCAAAACTTTTGATGGTCACTGACATGGGGAATATTAATAGACAGAAAAAAAATACTCTTAGAATTATAAATATATTGTATGCTTCATATCTAGCAGCTAAAAATGGCATCTATTATTTTCCCTGACACTTCTGGCACATTGGAGACATAAATAGCTTTTCTGGAAAGCATTTAAATATCAGGGTAAGATCACTAGCTCCTAGTTCTAGACATTAATTTCAATGAATATTTCCAAATTTCAAGATCTCAAGGCAATATTCATGAAGTATAAGGTATGAAACTATTGTTACATTTCATTATGCATTATAAAGATTTAAATATTCCACTGAAAAAATATTTTGCTTTATATCAAGAGTTTTCTTCACTCAAATATTTATGAAAATATGAGTTGAAATTCCTGTTTTAATGTAGAGGTTTGTTTTTTTTCATCTCAGGCATGACTCCTTCATTAAAAAAGATGATCTGTATTCCCAAGTGCACAGTTCCGTTGTTTTGATCTTTAATATCACAGAGAAGCGGGCAGAAAAATGGAGCAGTGCACTGCAAAAATTGTAAAATAATCTTAATTAATTTCCTTCCTATCATTTAAGAGGAGGAATTCCACTTTATTGTAAAGTATTTACATTTGTAGGTAAGGCATGCATTTCAATATATTCAATAAGTCTTGAAGAATGTCCAGGGAATTCATTAAAAGCCATGACCTTGAGTAAACTTTATTTAGCCAGCCTGGAGGTTACTGAAATAATGTAGTGTTTTGGGAAGATGATAGTATAACTGCAGAATACTAAACACTTAAGTTTTTTTTTTTTTTTTTTAATCAAAGTAGCTATTACAATTCGCCTTTTTTTTTTTTTTTTAAACTCCAGATACTTTTTAATTCAGTAGCAAAGTAGATACAATGAGACTATTGAGAACATGAAGGACACAATTGTTAGTATTTGGCTGAACATTTATTTTGTATATGCAACGATGGTCATTTAAACACTCAAGTCATCAACATGTACAAGAATGATATGATGAAGAGGAAAGCTTAAAGAAGGCAATAAGATCTGGGGGAGTTTAAGGGGTTGTTTCTATGTGAATTGGCACTATACCATTAAGAACTGAAAATGCAGATGTTGTCTGCTCAAAACTGGGCTCCAGTAAAACCTCCAGGGTAAATGTTCTGTACAAAGTCACCACATGAAAAAAATTGTAGAGCCTTGTAGCAATAGGCTTAATCTCTTCTATTTTCTCTCTAGTTTAACTTTTTCTCAATAAAAATAATTGAATAAATAAATAAATATTGGCTTTTATGTTGACACCTTTCTCATGGACCTTTCAAAAGTTTTTAGAAATGCATTTGGAGATTTAGAGGAATTATTATTATGCTAATATTAAGAACAAGATAGCTTGTATAATCCATTATTAAAATTTGTGGTTCTATGCAATCACTCAGCTATGCTGCTGACTAAGAGGTGTTCCTGGCTATGAGAGTAGAGTGACATATGTATTCTCAGAGGATAATCACAGAATAGCAAACACGATGCAGTGAATAATTCAGATCTGGATAACAGATAATGTTTGACACTCTTGATGAAAGCTAGTTCATTTAAACTGCAGGCGCACTAACAGAAATCCTTCATTATATTGAAAAATCCTGTGTCTTAGATATTTTTAAGTTTTGAGATAACTTACATATTTATAGGAATCTTCTTATTTCATGCCTATATTTACTTTAATTTTATGGACAGTTATTAACTGTCACACTGAAACAACTGATTGATAACACAGTTGAATGACTTTCTTCTAGCAAGTACCATGCATTTTATTTTACGTGTTCTCAAGGATGTTTGTGAGGAAAAATAAGTAATCTTAACATTGGTAAACTATCTCAAGAAGGTTGGGGGAAGGGTAAGAAAGATCTATTTATAAAACCACACAAAATGTAAAAAATCTTGAAGAGGAGACTATTTTTATTGTGCCCTCTCTCTCCTTCTCTCTCCCACCCATGTAATATTGATTTTTTTCAGTTTAGATACTCTTGACCAACATTCATGGGACATTACCAGACATAACTATCTATCTCTCTATATATATACATAACTATTTATAGAGATATACATAACTATCTATACTAGGTTGAACATGTTTAACTCCCTCATTTTTAAATTTTGCAACAAAAGAAAGTACTATGGACATTCATAATCTGTCCAAGAGGACAATGTGATGAACCATGTATCACTCTTGTCTGCTGTGGTGAGGACAGATCTTCAAGGTAATGCTGAAAGTAGCTCCGCTGTCCTCCCTGAAGTACACAGCCTCTGAATGTTGTTGGCACTACTGAATATATTCAGAATGTATGGTAATGGAATAATAAATAAATAAATAAATAAATAGAATTTAACTGACTTTAACACTTTTTTTGTTTTGTTTTGTTTGTTTTTTGTTTTGTTTTGTTTTTGTTTTTGTTTGTTTTGTTTTTTAGGCCTGGCTCTGCTTCCTCAAGTAAAGTTGCTCCTCAGTTAACTTAGATCTGTAAAAAGGGTATGCTTGATAGAGTGCACATGTGGTCCAGATACAACTGGCTGCTGAAGGATTCAACTCCTTGCAATTGCTCTTGGCAATTCAAAGAAGTCTCAGTGCAAGTTTAATTTTAGTTTTAATTAATAGTCTTCAGAAAAATAATTTCAATCAAAAATATGACAATTAGTAATTAAATTACCTTTTCTTATTTTATGAATTTCTGATAATAAAGGTCTCATAGATTACTGTTGTCATTAATCATTACTTTTTTTTTTTTCAGACCAATTTAAGATAAAACCTTTGTTCTTTGCACAGTTCGTATTGAATTACACCTCCCCTTTTATTCCAGAAGATTTTAACAGGCTAGGAGGACATGGCAATTTTCTACTGCTCCTTTTATTACCAGAATTTGCATATCCTTTTTTACTGAACTGTGAAATCGGCATTACAAATTCAAGTAAGCTACAGTTTCCAGACATGACAAATAATTATAAGGCCTAAATAAAATCAGGCATAAGATCACATTTGTTGGATCTCCTGATATTATTTTGAACACAGCTCTGTACTGAAATCAGGTTCTTAGAGAGTAAGTTTTTATATAAAATGATTCTAAAAACATAACCCTCTATTTTTTGGCATCAGAGGAATATGGGAACACTAATATGGTAAGGATTGACACACAGTACATATATGCACAAACAATGGTAAAGAGGACTCAGAACATGATATAGTAGAGCTTTACATATTAACTGGGAAGGGTCATTGAAGACTGTTTTATGTGACTTCAAAAATAATGTGCAACTGCACAGTATAGAGAATTAACTCCTTAAAATCCTCCGACCTAAGATCAAGAAGCATTTTCCTCACTGCTAAGAGTAGCAAATATCTGAGGACTCTTGCTGTGCTTCATCATTTATTAGAGCTATCTTTCACAAACGGACTTTGGAAACTGACAGTCTCTGCAAACACCTAAGCAGACCACCAATGACATTAAAGGCCTTATATTTGTTAGAGGGTATGCAGATGTTTTGTGGCTTGTCATACATTTGGGTCTTTACATTCTTCCTTCTAGGTAATACTTATTATAATCATAATATTGGCAAGCTGACACGATGAGCCACTCCAGTCACATTTTTCTGTTACAAATCTATTTTTGACACATTTTTAGAATATTAAGCAGATGATCTATAACTCTGATTGAAACTAAATTCTAAGATTTAAACATTCCTTTATAACATTGTATCTCCAGTCAAATTTTTGAGATATTTCTTATTTTTCCAGAACAGGTGACTGGATGATTTCAGAGTATTTGTTAAAATTTGGTTGAGCCTGGCTCTTGTTATTAAAGTCTCCTGACTATAATCTTGCTTTGAACATAAAACATATGAATTATCATAGAGTTAGGGAACAATTCTAGTTGGGAGGGACTGAAAGAAGATCCCAGGTAAAACCTGCTGTTTAAATCTCAACTATGAAGTACAGAGAAGGTTGCATAGAATTTTAACCTGTTTGATCTTGAAAACCTCTGTGAAGGTATTTCCCCCTACAGACACACTTCTCACGTTTGGTCTGGCCTTTGCGTTGTTCAAACACTGGCCGTTGCAGGCAAGGCCTTGCTCAGCCAAATAGCGACCACAGTATTGGCTCAAGCTGGGTGCTGGAGAAACTGACAGACATCTTGTTCAGCAGCTGATGGCCAATGAAGCACAGACGCACAAAAACAACAACAACAACAAATGACTATTAGTCCATTATCTTACCCAATAACTAGTGAGCCAATGGGCTAAGAGCCCTGTGAGCTCTTCTGCACAGCAGCTGGTTGCACAGCAGGATTTTCTCTTGTGTCGGGACACATCCTAAGGTCAAAACTGCTGCAGAAATTCCTTACTCCTTATACCTTGATGCAATACATCCTTAAAAAGTAATTAATAGCTTGCTAAAATTTGAGAGACTCACTAAAATTATATCTTTGACTGTGTACATATAACCCTTAGCTATGAACCACTGACCAAGTCTGGGACTAGAAGTGGATTCAGCCACACCATTACCTCTTCTGTTCAGGAGTTTGGAGAACAAGGAGGGTCCACTCTGAACCTTGTAACTGAAAAGGAGGGTCTTCCTGACACATCTGACTTACCTTGTACTCTATACAGTAAATAATCAAGAGTAATTTGCCATCTGAAATCTGACTAAGTTGCTGTCTTAATTACAACTAATTTTTGTTAGACTACTACATTATATCAATACATGTATTGCTGCTTCCCTATTATGAGTAAAGTATATAATTTCACCTGTAACAGTCTCTAAGGGTGGGTAGAAATTAGACAAACAGTTCTGCAGTTCTTGAGTGTCTTAGTGACTATGGTGGATTGCCTTGGCTGGCTGCCAGAGATCCACCCAGCCATTGTCTCATAGCCCCTTTTCAACAGGACAAAGAGAGAAAATTAGCCAGAAAAAGCTCACAGGTAAAGATAAGGACAGGGAGACTGATTAACAATTACAATCACAGCTGACAAAGACTCCACTTGGGGGAAATTAGTTTACTGCCAATTAAAAAAAGGCTTGCCTAGTGAGAAACAAAGGCAAATTAAAACAATGCTTTCTCCTACCCTTATTTTTTTTTCAGGCTTAACCTCACTCTTTCACTCCCAGTTCCTCATGCAAATATTGCAGGGGAAAAGGGGGTTGTGGCAGCTGCATCCCTCAGCCTGGGCTGAGACTCCTGGTCCTCAGGCATAGTGGCAATGGGATTCCAAGAGGGATTACCAGAACCAGTAGATGAGGAGGCTGCTCTTAACATCCCAATTTAAAATTACTAGTTCAGTTGTGGCTAAATCTGAATATACAAGGAAATCCTATGATTTTTGTAATTATTTTATTTTTCTCCCCCTGTAGAGAAATAATGAGCATAGAATAGTTTTAGCAGTACTTTCAGAAGCAGAAGGAATAGAAACAATGTATAATAAAAACAACACATAACAAATACAGGGTAACATATATATAGCTTTAAAATATTTTACCTTCTTTTCATCCCAATACACTGATGTCTCCTTAACAGCAATAGCTTCCCCTCTAATTAAGGGGTTTTTGAATAATTAGGTTCAGCTGAATGTAATTAGCTTCCAGCTGGTAGTGCTTATCTAAGTTGCATTGAATAGTATTGAATTCCGTAAGGGAAAAAAAAATCAAAAACTTCTTTTCTACTTGACACTAGTCACTAACAATAGCCAGTGTTTTCTGTTCTTATTCCTCTTGACTTCTAGAGGTATTTACCCTAGTTGGATTGCCCACTTTGTATCACAAGGAACTTGTAATAGTAAACTTGTTGAGTCTTAGCATGCTCAAAAACATGCTGCTTGTTTTTGACTTGAAAGCTTTACTAAGAGCCTGAGTCTTTAGGTTTCTGATCTAGCTCACCTCCCCCTCAGTGATATAAAACAGTTTTATTGTTAAGATTTCTCATTACTGGTTGCCTCACAGGTAAAGGTTTCAAAGAGAAAATGTGAAATATAACTAGTTTTCCCTGGATAATAGTAGAGTATCAGGTCTCAATCATGCAGTTCTAAGGCCACAGAAATTGTTCATTAAAAAGTGTTCTCCCTGCATTCCTACTAAACCTTCCACAGGTTCATGAGGTCCTTTAGAGCATGTTTCAAATTCATTTGTTCTAAGAACTGTAGTTAATTCTTTCACTGAAGGAGTATTAATTCTTGATGTAGCTGCAGGCACATGGCTGGATTTGTAATCTTTTTTTCTCTGTGTTTAGTTCTTATTTTACCCACCAAATTATTGGTATATCTGTTCTTTTATTGACTTTCAAAAGCTATGTATTCTTTTGTATTTTCTGCTTTCCATCTCTAAGTCTTTCAGGTTTAATCCTCATTTACTACAGTGAAATTCTCAAGTATTAAGTTCTTTTAGTTTTGTAAGGCTCCCTGTACAAAATCCTCCTTTTAACTCCCTCTTGAATTTGAATTTTTTGAATGTAACAACACAAAAGCATTTAAAAGAAATTCTACTTACGGAACTGACTTATCTGGATTTTCCTCATTCTCTTTCTGGTCCTGACTTTTATTCTTTCAACTCTCCCGTCCTTTATGTTCTGTTTATTTTCATCCTTCATATCTGCTGTTTGGGAATGGTTGTGATATAGATTAGGAGAAGATTGGAGAAGATTTGCTAGATTATCTTTAAGGCTTGTATAAAAGTAACACAGCATTTTCATTATTCCTTGAATTTTCTTTCCAATGTAAATAAAATTCTTCCTAGATTAATCATAATTACAACAAGGAAAAAAAAAAAAAAAAGATTTATTAGTGTAAATAAGCAAAGCTGTATTCTCTACTATTGTATGTGTATATGCATATACATTCCCAGGAATATAAAATAGCTGAAAAAATGGTATGCAATATTCTTGTAAAGGGCAAGCTGGAAATCCTTGTAAGAATTTTCCCCAACAGACTTTTTCTAACCTTTGTTATACTACTTTGTTCTTTTCTAGCCTATACAAACGTGTAGAACTGGTTTATAGGATTTTTCATTTTGTATCTGAGTGAGTGGATCAGTTTCAGAGTTTTATGTGCTTGTCGGAAATAAACCATTAGAAAAGAAATCAAATATATGAGTTTTGTACCTCTTTCCAAATGGACAGTATTCATGCTTTTTTCTTTTTTTTTTTTTTTTTTTCCTCCTCTCATGAAAAAGCTTCCTTTTCAAACTTTGCTCTGGCTTGTTAAAGGTTTTATATCTGTGACCTCATGTAACTATAGTTGTAGGTCACATTTAACATCTTTAAAAGGAAAGAAGTAACCTCTTAAGGTTCCTATGATGAACTTCAATGTTAGATAGAAAGGTGAATGAGTAAGTGAACTTCCTGTTAAAGTGTTAGACTGCAGAATGAATAGATAGGGTATCTGACACAAGCAATAATTTATGTTGTCATAACTGACTTTTTTTGAATGAATGAAACATTCATTTCTAGGTATGTTTCATATAAATTAATTTTAACATAATACAGAGCCTAAGTTAGTCCTTTACTTTGAAGTTTACAGATATATTAAGCAAGATAAATAAACTCTGGTGTTTTTTTCCATCTTTGAAATAAAGTATAGAATAATTCTCCGCCCTCATGAGACCCTACCTGGAGTACTACATTCAACTCTGGAGCCCCCAGCATAAGAAAGATGTGGACATATTAGAGAGAGTCCAGAGGAGGGCCTCAAGAATGATGAGAGAATTGTAATATAGCTCTCATGAAAAAAGGCTGTAGGAGTTGAGATTTTACAGCTTGGAGAAGGGATGACTGCCAGAGGACCTTAGAGTACTTAAGTACTTAAGTACTTCCAGTACTTAAAGGAAGCCAACAGGAAAGGTGGGGAGGGACTCTTACTCAGGCGTGTTGTGATAGGACAAGAAGTAATGACTTTAAGGAGGATGTAAAAGAGGTTTAGGTTCAACATTATGAAGTAATTCTTCACTATGGGGTGGTGAGGCACTGGAACAGGTTGACCAGAGAAGCTGTGGCTGCCCCATCCCTGGAAGTGTTCATGGCTAGGTTGGTTTGGGCTTTGGGTAATCCAGTCTGGTACCCATGTCAGGGGGGTCAGAACTAGATGATTGTTAAGGTCTCTTCAAACCCAAACCATTCAATGATTGTATAAAAATGTATAAGAGCTATCCTTTTATAAATGATCAGATTATGGGATACTAAAAGTTTAATGGGGTTACCTATACTTTGGGATTTACTTATTAGGAAAATTGTAAGATTATTTGCTCTCTAATACTTCATGTTCATACTCCTTTTTATGACATAAATAAACCAAAGGTGAAAGCATTTACAGTTTTCAGTTATTTATTGAAATACAATTATTATTGTTTTCAGCTATTTATTGAAAACAATATCTGATGCTTCTTGACAAACAATTAACAAACAATATCTGATGCTTCTTGAATGTTGCAAACAAAATAAGGACTCAGTACCATATTGTTGAATACATTAAAATATATTTAAAATACAGTATACAAGATGCCCTACTCCCTTCACAGTAAAACAGAACAGAATGTGGAACTCTGTGATGAGTCCTTGAATTGGAGAAGTGTAAATGTAGCCAAAGCTATTCTTCAATAGCCAAAACTACATGTTTAGAATGTAATGTTTAGAAATAATTTCTGTGTTCTGAAGCTTCTCTTCTTTCTCCATCACTGTGGAAAAAAGCACCAAACTGTCTAATAATCCAGTCAATAATCAAAGCATCATCTTCAACTTGGACCTCTCTTTACTGAAACTGTTTTTAAATGGTACCTCTCTTTTTCTGTAACCTCACTTACACAGTTTTGACTGCATAACCTTGCACAGAGAAGCATTTCAGCTCTAAAGCTGCTTGTATTTAGGATCGTAAAACACTCTTTTCCCTAAGAGTGAAAAATTATTATGTCGTTATGCACCTATCCTGCATACATCAAATGTTTCCTAACTCTCCTAAATATACCTATAATCATTTTCTGTCTTACTAACCAACATTGCCATTGTTAGTTTGACACTCTCTTGGCAGCCTGTATCCATCTCATGACTTGTTTGTTAAGTTTTTGCATAGAAAGTATTGAGCAGGTCCAAGTCCGTGCTTAAAACTCTTCATTGTTACAAGAAACATAATTAAAGGAAAATGTTTTTCACTACGCACCACATAATTACTTGGCTGTAAACAGACTACTGTGTGTGGACTATGCAGATTATAAAGCTAAGGCAAATAAGAAAGTTCTTTTCTACCAGACACTAATGAAAATCAAAGCAACTGATGTCTCCAGCTGGTATGCATTTTTAATTGTACTTCAGCAGTATCTAATTGCAAATGAACTTGTTTATTTTATTACAGTCGAAATCTTGTTTATGGGCAAAAAGAAAACATAGCATATGTATAGGCAGATATATGTACACAGACATGTAAGCCAAGAATATATATATGTATCATATAGATGTGTAAAGCTAAAAATTCTTGTTAGTATAATTGAAATCTTAACAGTAATCATTATTAGTCTGGATCCAAATTATTCAGACATTGAAAGATTAGTAATGTAGTTAAAACTGTTATACATAAAATTCTTGGTTTCTACTCCTTCATTGTGAAAAGGAAGAGTTTGTGCATTCTCATTTCATATATAACATGTAAACTATTTTATTATGTCGTCAAATGTAATTTTTAACAGACTTCTCTTTTGTTAAAATTGTTAATTCTTTTCATTTCGGTTAACAGATAAAATCATCCCCTTTTTAAGATCTTCCCTCAGTTGTCAGCCTATTTTTGCTTTCTCTAAAATGTTCACATGTACAGCTTATATATATGTATTCCCTTATGGAGAGAGTGGACATTGCAAAAACTGCTCCTAACCTTCAGGTGATTTTTAAAGATCAAATTTCAGATGTCTAGTTCTTCTCTGAAATAACTAAATGATATGGGGGCTATATTATTTTCTAAGACCACATGGTTGTTACATTCTGCCAACCAATATAAAAATGTATTGATTGCTGATAATTTTCTGCTTCATATGCTGCTGCTAAATATTTAAGGACAGGCATAGTAACAGAGTACTTTCAGCAGGCTCAGCTGAGTCCAGGGTTTCTACTTGCAAATTTCTGTGTTGAGGAATGTGGGAATAGAAATGTTGTTTTTGCAGAGTTACATTGTTTAGAGGGAAGGAATGTGGTATTGAGATATGCTTACAGTGATAAGAAAGCTTAACAGACAACATTGCAAAATGCAGACCACCAGACTCCTTAGGACAATTAGGTGAAAATCACGGTGTCAAGTCAGATAAATGAAGAAACATTACCACTTCAAGCAGTAAAACTGTCAAAAGAAATTTGAAATTTAACAGGCCAGCAACTGAAGGCCATGCATTGTTTCTGAAGAATCAGATAGATTATGAACCTGAATTACCCACTCAGTGGGGAAACAGGGGAGGGTCCTGTCATCAAAAAGTATATAAACTGTGTTTTGGAACTAGTAGGCGCGCTCTCTTGCTTGTGGGGCGCCCGCCATTGCAATCACGAATAAATTACTACTTCACTGAGATCCTCGCTTGAGCCTAAGTCATTGGCTACAGAGTGTTTCTCACAGGAATTAAAGCCAAGAGGCAGAGACTTTTCTGAAAAATTCTCACTTTTTGAAGTTTTATTGGGTTTATGTGGCAAGGTTTTAGTAGTGGGTAGCTGAAGAGGTGGCCTCTGTGTGAAGAGTCCAGAAGCTGCCCCATGACATATAAGGGACAGTTTCAGCTGAATCCAAAAAGGAACCACAGCTGCCCAAAGCCAAGCCAATAAGTGATATTGTTTGCATCCCTGGAAATGCATATTTAAGACAGGGAAATAAACTAATGCACAACAGCTGAGAGACAGGAGTGAGAACCAGCCCTGCAGACAGGAAAGTCAGTGCAGAAGGAGGGCAAGAGGTGCTCCAGGCACAAAGCAGTTCTGTGCTTTGAAAGTCCCCCTGTGGCCTGTGGAGAGGCCCCTGGTGGAGCAGGCCACCCCCCTGCAGCCCATGGGTCCCACATGGAGCAGATCTCCACGCTGCAGCCCATGGAGGAGCCCCCGGTGGAGCAGGTGGATTTGGCCTGGAGGAGGCTGCGGCCCATGGAGAGCCCCCACAGGAACAGGCCCCGGGCTGGAGCTGCAGCCCGTGGAGAGGAGCCCACGCAGCAGCAGGGGTCTGGGGGGAGCTGCTGCCCGTGGGGGACCCGTGCTGGAGAAGTTTGCACTTGAGGGATGGACGCCATGGTACAGAGCCATGTTGGAGCAGTTCTTGAAGGGCCTGCTGGAAACCCACACAGCATCAGTTCAGGAAGGATGGCATCCCGTGGGAGAAACCCCATGTGGAGCAGGGGAATAGAGTGACCATGAAGGAGCAGCGGAGATGAAGTGTCAGGGACTGACCGCAGCCCCCATTCCCTGTTCCCCTGTGCCACTGAGGTGAAGGGCGTAGAAGATGGATGGCAGATGGGGGGAAGGTGTTTTTACTTTTTTTGTTGTTGTTTGTTTGTTTCTCACTGTTCTACCTTGTTAGTAATACGTAATAAATCTCATTAATCTCCCTATGTCAAGTCTGTTTTGCTCATTACAATAATTGTTGAGTGATCTCCCTGTCCTTATCTCAACCCCTGAGTCCTTTTCATCATATTTTCTCTCCCTTTCCCTTTGAGAATGGGGTGTCTGTGTGTGTGTGTGTGAAAGAATAGTTGTTGAGCTCAGCTGCCAGCAGAGTTAGACCACCATACAAGGACACAACCCTTTTTTATTTTTTCTTAATAGACTCAACATGCTTATGACCCTTCCACTTCTCCCCTCCACCCCTAAAAAAAAAAACAAAACAAGAAAAGTGAAGAACCCTTAAAAACCTCTCTCCCCCCCCCCCCCCCCCTTTTTTTTTTTTAATTATTTTTTTATTTAAAGCAAAGAGCTGGATATGGCTTTCCACTTCCCAGGCAGTTGGCACTTAACTAACCAATATTAATTCAGTCTTTAATCACTGGCTTAAAGAAACTAACTCTGTTGTACTCTTGTTTCTATAAGCTAGGAAATGTCCTCTTGAAACAATCAATTTTACTATCAGCCAGATACATAAGTTATTTTTATCTCAATTTTCCAAAGGCAGATGAGCAGCCCTCACAAGCCTAAAAGAATATTTTAATTGTTCCCTACCATACCTGGAGATGTGTGGATGTGGCATTAAGGGACATACTTTAGTGATGGGATCCAGTGGATCACATTGATGGTTGGATTTCATGATAGTGAGGGTCTTTTCCAACCTAAATGATTCTATGATTTTATGATTTCAGAGTTCTTTTAAGTGCCATTATGGCACTTACTTTCTAGCCAGTCCTAATAAAATCCCCCAATTTTAAGATTGGATCTTAAGTGCAATCTTAAAATTGGATTATTCAAACTCATTTTTTTCATATAAATTATAAAGAATTTACCTCTATATATGTTAAATGATGTATTATTTCTTAATTTCTCAATAACAAGGATGATGTCAGATTTTTTGTTTTGTAGGTCTTTTAATATATTTTTTTTAATTTAGATTCAGATTGATAGTATGGACTCTGCTAAAATGGTTGTGCTTTGGTTGTGCTTTCTGTTGTTAGTTTTCAAAGGAATCCTCTATAATGCATTCTAAGCAGTATTTTAGACAAAGAAAATCATACTGAGTAAATAGAATGCATAATTCTATATTGTGTTCAGTGGATAGGAATTCAAGTGCATTCTTTTCTTTCTTCTTAAATCCCTAGGAACCATCTTGTTGTGGATGAGATCCTGTTTCTCTTTTTCTAATCATTTGTCTTTATTCATTACAGCTGTTGTAATTACACAGCAAAATGTTTTTGAGTTTGCATTTTTAGAATATTTTATCTATTGTGCAGAATACGTCAGGGGTTATAATAACCCAAAGCTGATTAGACTTTAAGGTGTGAAGATGTCAAATGACTATTGTCTGCAGTACATGCAATGAGACAGTTAATCAGCTTTCTATGAAGAAGAAGGATAAAAAAAGAAAAAAAAAAAAAAAAAAAAAAGATAATTTGGGGAAAGGGGGAGGGAAGGAAGTAATTCTAGAGAGATATTTACTTATGTTGTTTTTTTGTCTTGCTTATCTGAGTGCTCTGGTTGCCAGATGGATTCCATAAACTGATATTTTCATGGTACTTGCTGCATATAATGATCAGAAAGGCTGTATGTAGTATAATATAAAGTTAAATAGATTTATAATATTGAACATGAATTAAAAAATATATTGTGTATTTAGTTATTTTTTTTCTTCAGGACCACGGAAAAATCACAATAACAGCTAGTGCTGAAAGAATAGGTAAAAACAATGAATTAAAAAAAAAAAAAAAAAAAAAAAAGAGAGAAAAAGTAATAAAAGATAACTTCTACATTAAAATGACAAAATTACTGTAATCTTCCTGGAGATAAAAAGCTTTTAATAATAACTTTCTTATTTTATGTCTAAAGGTGTCATAGGTCTGCTATACAGGAAGTATTACAGTCATTACAGTTGCTGTTTTGGTAATGAAAGGATTGTTGGTGATGGTATTCCAAAACAAGTGTAGGCAATGGTAAATTTTTACAGAAAAAAGTTTTTGTTTGTTACCTCAGTAAGTCAACAAATATTATGTCTTGATAAAGATTTATAAACCTCACTTTTTTGTCTTTAATATCAAATTTCTTCCAGCTACAGTCAGAAAACTGACTTTTACCATGATGAGGAATCAGGACCCAGTAGATTTACAAAGTTGTACTAGAGCTTAGTCATGATCATGAGACCCACCTCCTCTCCATTAGGGAATTGAGAGGGAGAAGGCACCCCACCAACACCCCTAAAATTTGCAGTAGCTTATTATTTAATTTGCAAGAAAATGCTGTGCAAACATGTCAAAATTATATCATTTAATTTGTCCTAACTCATCTTTGCTCATTACCATACGCAGTGAGTTTCCAGCATGGGACAGGTGCAGGCCTAAGGCTATCTCCAGTCTTTTCCTTTGTTGCGTCACCTTGAGACCTTGCTCATCTCCAGAATCGAAGTTACCTCAGAACAGGATATTTGGTATTTTGGCACATAATCTGTTGCTCATAACATATCCCACAAAAGCTCTTAGGCCTCTGTTTAGGCCTCTCAGACAAAGTGATCAGTTCCTGGCTTCCAGGAAGAAGAGTTAACGCTTTCCTTGCAGACCACATGACACAGAGCAGGACAGAGCAGTTAACCCTTCTCTAACATATATTAAGCCCTGCAGCAAACCTCATATATTTGATTTTTGTTCCTAAGAAAAATGTGGGAAAAAAAATGGAAGAAAACTGGATTCTGCAACAGCATGTGCGTACTTACCTCTAGGATATTTTCAAAATGTGGTTGGTAATGATCAAAACTGATTTATATGTGCTGACTGTATTCCTGAATATCACTCTTAAATTTTGAGAGTTTTATGTCTCTCCTGGAAGCCTGTAGTTATGCATCCTCATATAGCATTTAATTTCAAACATATGCAGCCATGCTAAGGATAACAAGTTATGTATACCTGTCCTTCAACTGATGGATAGATAGGGTGCAGCAGTAATGTTTGTCTGTCTTGCAAATAGTGTGTTCTAAGCACGACTGCTACACTGGACAGTAATTTTAGTTGCTGAACTGTCTCTCCTTAGTTTTTATGGCAGTTTTTATAAGGATGTCCTGACTATGTAAAGAGATATATACTTGTCAGTATTCTTTGGCCATTTAATCTGTAGGCAACAGAGCTTCATTTCATGGAAAAACAAATTAACAAACAAAAAATTGTTCATTTGCAATAACAGGTGAGCCAAATGACTGATAGAAAAATACTTTATGTATTTTTAAGACATTCTGAAACCATCACTGACTTCACTGGGGAAAAAATACAGAGGTATCTCTGATTCTAGATATTTGTGTACATGATTTTCATGTAGTCAAGAAAGATAAGTGGGAATCTTCCCTCAGCCAAAATTCATTTTGTACTAATAGTTTAGTTAGCCAACTTCTATATGTTAAAAGTTAAGCAGATTCCCAAATATATTCTTTCATACATTATTGCAGACATCTTAGATCCTTTGGGCATTATCAGCATATAAATTAAAATAAATAAATAAATAAATAAAAATAATAATTCGTATGACTCAATGGGAGGCATTTTTTTCCTTAGTTAGAGGGGAAAAAAAAAGTTGTAGAAATTATATTTCAGGAGCACTCCGAGGTTGATTAAATCTGAAGAATTAAATAGATTTCACTAAAGCAACTGAGTTATCAGAGAGCAGGGACTTTACTATCTGGACGCCATCCTGACAGAGGGAACAGAACAGGATTCTGGGAGCCCATTTCAGTTGAATAGTCCATGTTGATAAGGTAGGTCCAAGGCCAGGCTAGGGCACCAGCCCACAGATGGGCCCAGCTTAGCAGGCACATGGCTGCAAGGCAGAGGAAGTTGTAGTTCAGTTGGGCTCGAGGTAAAAATGGGCCCCAATGGACCTGAGATAAAAATGGCTCCCCAGAGCAGGGAGGAGAGCAGTCAGCCCTAGCTGTGGCTGACCCACAACATCTAAGAGCCTCTCCCCAGTCACCAGCTGTGCTTGCTTGTTTGGCTCCCCAGTAGCCAAAGTCCCAGGAGTGGGGAGAATGTATGCAGGGTCCTCCCTCTAGGTGTAAAAGGCTGAATGATAGAAAAGGTATGTTATGCCAAAATAGCATTTGGGATGTGCAGGAGGGATGTGAGAGGAAGAAAACTTACTGAGTTATCTGCTCAAAGGAACAACTGCGCAGTTCAGTCCATTAGGTGTGTGAGATATGTTCATCTGATTCCTGTCAGTATGGAACAGTGCTAGGGCTGCATGGTATGATGAATGTGACCTTCTGTCTTACATACCCTTGTGTAACCACAAGTCTAAGAAAAACAGAGTGGTTAATGTATATAATTCTTGTATCTTGCAAAGAAATATTTTAGCAATTCATGTCAATAGAGGGCTTGAAGGGAAATGTATTTGTAGGCTTTTCCTTGAAGTGTCTGATATCTGGGGGGTTTCAGAATAACTGCTAACTATTATGACTATTGCATGGGACACTATGCAAGTCTCTGATATCTGGCCAGGAGATTAAGGAGACGGGGAGAGCTGAAGAACAACTAAAAGACAAAGCTTGCAGGGGACGTCACACAAGCCTCTGACATACAGCCAAGTTGGACAAAGGAGAAGGACAAGAGGGAGGAAGACTATGAGCCTTCAGCACGAGAGACCCCCAGAGGGACCACCGGAGACTGATACGCATGCTCCAGTAGGAGGGTTTGAATTCCAGAAACTAATTATAATAATCCTGTTTTTTTTAGAAGTAGTAATGGATATGTATCAGCCAAGGAGCATAAAAATGAGCTGCTTGATGTAACTGGTGTGTGTCTGGTGGAACAGAGACTCCCGGTGCACCCAGCGCTGTTTGCCTACCTCTATTCCTTTAATAAATTGTAAACTGTGATTATAGTCCTATTTTGAAGACTGAGCCATTTTGGCTGAGGGGAGATTCCCACTTATCTTTCTTGACTACATGAAAATCATGTACACAAATATCTAGAATCAGAGATTTAGAATTCTTTCACCGAAAAAAAAGCTTTTTGACTGCCCGAGAAATTTCTGTTAAGCACTGTACAAGTTTAAATTAAGAAGTTTAATATGAATAAAACAGAAGGGCAAAGTCTTGATTACAAATTCAGAAATACAGTTACAAAAGAAAAAAAAAATAATTAATTCACTCCCAGGAAAGAACTTCTGTGTTAAATAATCCTTAGCTCTTTCTGGCTTTCATCTCTCTCATAAAACTCTCCTTCCTTCCCCTTCTCTGCCTTACTCCAAAGGTTTTCATAACATACCTTCTCTCTTTCTTTTTTTACAAAACAGCTCCTCCTCCTCTGTCTTTAATCTTACATCCATCCCCGATTCTTTTTCTTAATAAATTCAGCTGTAGAATACATGTTAAGTATGCTTGTGGTAATTTTAGTGCTTCTTATCTTTTCTAATCTTTGTAGCTGAGTATCATCTTCCTTGTTACCCTATTCTTCTTCACTCCCAGTGACTGAATTTGTCTCTGCTCCTTCTGAATCTATATTTCTATCCTTTTCCTTAATGTGTTTTTTTGAAGTTAGTAGCACTTCTGCCATATAAAGCATTACCATGTTATGCAATAAAATGTTACACAATGTACTCACTGAACTAATATCTGTCCAGATTTATAACTTCTAACTTATTTATAACTTCATTGATATTTGGCATATATATTCAAATATCTGTCAGCATACTGAACATATTTGGAAACTTTTCCTTCTCAGCACTTTTTTATTGTTGCTTATACTCATACAGTCATGTCTCTTCCTGTGTGTTGTATTGAGGTTACGTAAAAACTACAAGTGGTTTCTTCAAGACAGGCCATTCCAGTATCCTAACTTGGTGTCGTGAAGATGAATAGTGCTTGTTGACACCACCTTTAAATTTGATAAGAAAATAAATTATGAAGGACTTTCTGAATATCAGAGTGGCATGAAGAGTGCTGAAGCAGGTTTACATGTACACAAATAAATTGTTGGAGGTATCTAGCTTATGGCATACATGGACTCCAACAGCAGAAGTTCCTTTGAGGAAAAATATAGGAGAAGGGGGGGGTTGGGAGAGAGGGAGGGAGAGAGGAGGGAGAGAGACGGAGGAGTGGGATAAAAGGGCGGGGGGGGGGTAGAGAAGGAGAGAGAGGTGCTGTCACCATGCTTTCTACTAGTCACCATGCTTTCTACTAGTGCTTTTGATCAGGCCCAACATCCCACTCCAGTCCTCATTGGCTGTACTTGTTTCTGATGGTGATGGTCCTGGCTGGACTATGCAAGCAGGGACAAGTGTTGCAGAATGGTTGTTGAGCATCTCTTCACATAAACTTTTGAATAACAATTGTCAAGTAGTTACATGACTGTTGTTTTCTTGTACCCTGTCTTTGGTTTTCTCTAACATAAAAACTACAAATAAAGAGCTAAAGAGAGGTGGGGAAGATGTGTAATTCTCCTGCCACTGGTAGTTACCCATCATAACAGCACTATTGGAGTTTGCAGCTGCAAGGCCAAAAGAATTAGCACACAAAAACAGCAAAAGAACAGCAAGGGAAATACTGTTACAGAGTCTCTGGAAAATGCTGCCTCAGCAGCTTAAGGGAAAGTTTACAAAGATGCAAATAACAAGCCATTACATAGTTGTTTTTGTTTTTATCATGAGTTGTCATGGGAATCAGACACTTCAGCATAGGGAAAAAGAAAAAAAGGAAAAAAAAAAAAAAAGAAGGATTGCTAAACACAGGGATTTGCAGGAATTCGGAATATAAACCCTCAACAGGGGATTTGGAATATAAACCCTGTGGAAGAAAAGTTTAGTTTGGTTTTCTTCAATTGTCTTAATGAGTCCTTATGTCCTTATGGCAAACGCAGTTCCAGAATCAGCTGATATGAAGAGCCTGGTGATATTAAAATATTTAATCGTCTAAAGTATTTTAATATTCTTATTTATGTGTATATATATATATATATATATATTTGGAACCTTTAATACAAAATGGAATTTAAAAAATATATATATATAAGTTTGCAATGGAATTGCTTTAGTGGCTCAAAGACTTCTTAAAAAAATAATAATATTCATATAAATCATTTTGTTCTGCCAAAGTTAAAATGTTATTTCTAGAAGCTTCATCTTTTTTTTTTTTTCCTCCAAAAGCTTTCTCTCCTCCACAACCCAAAAAGTATTCTGTTATTAAGTACTTAAGTATACACATATCATAAATGCAAACATAAAATAAAGTATTTTTTGTTTGCTTGTTGTTTTTTTTTTTTTTGGGGGGGGGGAAGGGGGTTGTTTTTTTGTTGTTGTTTGTTTGTTTTGTTTTGTTTTGTTTTGTTTTGTTTTCCAAGCAATTTACAAAAAAAATATTTTAAAATATTTGTTTTAAGAGGATAGTACAAATACTCTGCATCAGAAAACTAAGCTAGGTATCATGAGGGATTTGATTAGCACTTTTTGATGAAGACAGGTTGATATGTAACATTATACCTTATGTTTAAAAAAAAAAATCTAAAGCAGTTTTCTTGAAGAAAATATCCTAGCTGAATGATGTGTATACAAAAATAGATTGTAATTTCAAAGATCTTAGGAAAATGATGAATCCCTAATGTCTTAATGCAAATGCCTCCAATAAACCCCTGAGTTTTCATAAAGCCAAGCAGATTTCAAATGAATTCAAAATTTCATTAATTCTTTGGAGATGAGGCCTACTGAAAGTTATTTTGAAAAGGGAAAAATAAACAAGTAACAACAAGTATTAAGTTCCTCAATATCTCAATATTTTTATCTCTTCCAAGGGTGATCTTAGTTCAGAGTATTGTAGACTTGGTTCCATAACTGTGTGTTGAACTCTGTTCTCAATTCCACATGTTTTGTACTAGAGTAAGGAAACTAGTTACATAGTTGTGAACCAAATATTCATGGTGTCAAACATTTTTTGTTTGTTTGTTATTTTGCCAGACATTGAGGATATCTGGCACCTATGAAAACTGGACTGTTAACATTTGTTTGAGTGTTTTGTATAGGACAGCAGCTAATTACCTCTAATTTTAGGTGGTCAGGTTTTAAAACTTTGGCCACAATGAAAATTTCCAGGTTGATCTCTTACTTGTGCTGTAACTGTCTTAAAATGTAATGCTTTATTTATGGGGTGGCAAGCATAATTGCAACATTTGTTAGCCTCCTCCAGTTGAACCTGTATGTAATTTATAGAATTTGTATGATTTAATGGTAAACATTGTCTTTTGTTTGAGATTTGGTAGCAAGCTGAAAAGTTAAGCAGTGTAATGAAAAAAAAAAAAAAAAAAAAAAAAAAAAGTGAAAATCAAATTCCTTTAAGTAGAAGTCAAGCAACAGTTCAATAGATTTTTCAAACTGCAAATAACATTCTTAGTGTTACATACAGAAAAAGTAAACAAATGAATATCTCATATGCATGTAATTAGCGCCCAGAAAAAATTGTATATAGAATCATAGAATCATAGAATATCCTGAGTTGGAAGGGACCCTTAAGGATCATCAAGTCCAACTCTTGACACCGCACAGGTCTACCCAAAAGTTCAGACCATGTGACTAAGTGCACAGTCCAATCTCTTCTTAAATTCAGACAGGCTCGGTGCAGTGACCGCTTCCCTGGGGAGCCTGTTCCAGTGTGCAACCACCCTCTCTGTGAAGAACCCCCTCCTGACGTCAAGCCTAAATTTCCCCTGCCTCAGCTTAACCCCGTTCCCGCGGGTCCTGTCACTAGTGTTAATGGAGAAAAGGTCTCCTGCCTCTCGACACCTCCTTACGAGGAAGTTGTAGACTGTGATGAGGTCTCCCCTCAGCCTCCTCTTCTCCAGGCTGAACAGGCCCAGTGACCTCAGCCGTTCTTCGTACGTCTTCCCCTCAAAGCCTTTCACCATCTTCGTAGCCCTCCTCTGGACACTTTCCAACAGTTTCATGTCCTTTTTATACTGTGGTGCCCAGAACTGCACACAGTACTCGAGGTGAGGCCGCACCAGCGCAGAGTAGAGCGGGACAATCACCTCCCTTGACCTACTAGCGATGCCGTGCTTGATGCACCCCAGGACACGATTGGCCCTCCTGGCTGCCAGGGCACACTGCTGGCTCATATTCAACTTGCTGTCTATCACGACCCCCAGATCCCTCTCTTCTAGGCTGCTCTCCAGCGTCTCATCGCCCAGTCTGTATGTGCAGCCAGGGTTTCCCCGTCCCAGGTGCAGGACCCGGCACTTGCTCTTATTGAACTTCATGCGGTTGGTGATCGCCCAGCTCTCCAACCTGTCCAGATCCCTCTGTAAGGCCTTTATGCCCTCATTTGAGTCCACAACTCCTCCAAGTTTGGTGTCATCAGCAAACTTGCTCAAAATACCCTCTATTCCTACATCCAGATCGTTTATAAAAATATTGAAAAGTACCGGCCCTTAAATGGAGCCTTGAGGGACCCCACTGGTGACCGCCCGCCAGCCTGACGCAGCCCCATTTACCATAACCCTTTGGGCCCTGCCCGTTAGCCAATTGCTCACCCATCGTATGATGTTTTTATTTAGCTGTATGGTGGACATTTTGTCCAGTAGGATCCTATGGGAAACCGTGTCAAAAGCCTTGCTGAGTCCAAAAAGATCACATCAGCTGGTTTCCCTTGGTCCACCATACGGGTGATCTTATCATAAAAGGAAATCAGGTTAGTTAGGCAGGACCTACCCTTCACAACCCATGCTGGCTGGGACCAATGACTGCTTTGTCCCCCAGGTGCGCCTCAATAGTTCGAGAACCAACTTCTCCATGATTTTACCAGGCACTGACATGAGACTGACAGGCCTGTAATTGCTAGGGTCTTCTTTCTGACCCTTCTTGAAAATCGGCACAACATTTGCCAGCTTCCAGTCTACCGGACCTCTCCAAATTCCCAGGATCATTGAAAAATAATTGAAAGAGGTTCCGCGATGACGTCCGCCAGCTCTTCAGCACCCGGGATGAATCCCATCCGGACCCATGGACTTGTAGGGATCCAGGTGGAGTAGCAAATCCCGCACACGTTCAGGGTCAGTTGGGAGTTTGTCATCCCCACCGTCCCGGTCCTCCAGCTCAGGGCACCCTGGGTCCCGAAGCCCATCATCGGCATTGAAGACAGAGGCAAAGAAGGCGTTAAGCGTCTCTGCTTTGCCTATGTCATCGTCTGTGAGGAGACCTTCCCTATCAAGGAGCAGCCCTATGTATTCTTTAGTTCTCCTTTTTCCATTTACATATCTAAAAAAACCCTTTTTATTTTCTCTCACAGACACAGCCAGCTTCAACTCTAGCTGTGCTTTGGCCACACGAACTTTCTCCCTACAAACACGAACAGCATCCCTGTATTCTTTCCATGACGCCTCGCCCTCCTTCCAGTAGTGAAACACTCCCTGTTTCCGCCTAATCTCCATTAGAACGTTCCTGGTCAGCCACGCCGGCCTCCTGCCCCGCCTGCCTGACTTGCGATATTTAGGAATAGCCTGATCTTGTGCTTCTAGGAGGCATCGCTTAAAGAGTGACCAGCACTGGTGGACATCGAGGCCTTCAAGAGCAGTTTCCCAGGGGACCTTGCTGACTAGTTCCCTGAGCAGCCTGAAGTCCGCTTTCCCCATATCTAGGGATGAGGTTTTGGTGGCACTTTTCCTTCTGTCACCATAAATTTTGAACTCAACCACTTCATGGTCGCTATGACCGAGGCGGCCACCAATCACCACATCTCCCACCAGACCCTCTCTGTTTTCTAGCAACAGGTCTAGGAGGGCACCTTTCCTAGTTGGCTCCGTTAGTACCTGCACCAAGAAGTTATCATCTAGGTGCTTCATGAACCTCCTGGACTTGCTCGTGTCAGCCGTGTGGCACTCCCAGTTAACGTCCGGCAAGTTGAAGTCCCCCATAAGGACAAGGGGAGTTAATCTCGAGGCCTCTCTTAGTTCTGTAAAGAATAATTTATCGGCGCTATCGTCCTGGCCAGGCGGTCTGTAATAGACTCCCACAACGATATCCCCTTTATTCGTTCGTCCCTTGATCCTTACCCAGAGGCTCTCAACTTTGCCATCGCCGACCTGAAGTTCCACACAGTCCAGCCCCTGTTTCACATACATCGCCACCCCACCACCTCGCCTACCCTGCCTGTCCCTCCTGAAGAGCCTGTAACCATCTATCGCAACACCCCAGTCACAGGACTCATCCCACCAGGTTTCGCTTATGCCGATGATGTCGTAGTTGCGGGACTGGGCCAGGACTTCTAGCTCATCTATTTTATTCCTCATACTGCGTGCGTTTGTGTAAAAGCACTTCAAGTGCGTCTCCTTACACTCAGCACCTTGTGGATCTGACCGAAGGACCTCACTGGCACACAGCCCCTCTGATTCTAGCGTACCATCCCTTAGGTCTTCACCAGCGTGCCTGGTTTTAGCCCCTTCCCCCTTCGACTCTAGTTTAAAGCCCTATCTATCAGCCCTGCCAAATGTTAAATATGTTAAATCTCTCTCAATACTGGTAGTTAAAAAATAAATAAATAAAAAGGAAGAGAGAGAGAATTTTTTCCATTCCAAAATAAGGAAATATATTGATATCTCTCATCTTCTGTTCTGGTTTACTGTTGTCTATCACTACTTTTAAGAACAAGATTGGTTGAGCAGAAGATTGTGGTTAGAAACAGGTCCATATGTGTGTTGACTTTGCAACCAGTCTGTAGTATAGAAGGATTCATACCCACTGGGACATTTTTTTTTCTTTCTTTTTGCTCATAAAGATATTAATATTTTTTTGTTTGTTTGTTTGTTGTTTGTTGTTTTTTTTTTGCTTTGAAATGAGGTGAGTATGAAAATCCATGTTCAGATTTGCAATTTAGGAAAGATGATAAATCTCAGAGCTTTCAGAGAAAAAAAAAAAAAAAAAAAAAAAAGAATAAACAACAGAATGCTTGTTCTTCAGAAATATATACAGATACAAACGTAACAATGTGTTTTAGATTTCTTTATCTTTGGTGTGTGTGTGCATACATATATACACATATATGTAATTTTGCATATAAATAGTAAAATAACTGTGGTCATTCTAAAGTTACAAGTTTTTCTACTTTAAAAATAAAGCCCAATTTCTATCAACATGTGTTTTATTTGTATAGTTTGAAAGACTGGATTCTTTTGTTTTTGTTCATAGAAATGTTTGTGGTTGAAGGCATTACTTTTTAAGAAGGATAAGTCTCAACAAACTCTTTAAAACTTTTTGTAAGATCTAAGGCCCAAGTAAAAATTGAATCCTTATTTGAAAATCTGTTCAGTTGTGTGTTTGTGAAATACACACAATAATTCAAGAGCAGGTGCTAAAATTATAGACACATGCTCATAAGGTTATTTGCTATAATATTTCTCTTTCATGCAGTCAGCAAATGGAAAAGGCAGTTGTATAAAGCTTGCTTTATTTTGTCGTTAGCAAAACAGTTTGTGTAGCTTTAAAGAAATAAAATAACATTGTTATATATCACTAAGAAGACAGTAAGGAATAATATACATGGAGCAGCAGGTGTTAAGCTACTGATAATATGCCTTTCTTGTGAATTGCTCTTGTCTGAAGAAATTAGGTTGGCAGAAGAAAGTCTATTACTTCATGAATATATAATGACAGATTAAATACTGTTACCTCTGCTACAAAAGTTACAAAATCTCTTTGTTCTAAAACAGACTCCTACCGAGCATCTCTGGAAGGCATATTCATAAAGACTTATGACTATTTTAATTAATAAATGGTACATTGCATAAAGTTCAGTATCTTGAAACATGAAAACATTACATTACATGTAATAAATGGATTCTTTTAAATTGAAAAGGAGCACAGATTAAGATAAATTTTCTTATTATAGTTTCACTTTCACTTCTAACAACTGTAAATTTATTCCAAAGCAGGGGGACTACAGCACCTTAAAAAGGGATAAGAAGAAAACAAGAAAGTACTTCTAGTCCTGCCAAAGTTAGATGAAAAATCTTTTTTTTTTTTTTTTTTTTTTTTTTTTTTTTGTCAGAACCATTTAACAACTCTTATTTCTTATAATTATTTGTCTTCTTAAAGTCATGAATTCATCAAGATTTGTTTCCTTTTATTTTAATGAATTTTATGTGAGTTGTTACAAGTGTTTATATATAACCATAAGCTACTGTTCTGAGCGCAATATTGCAGCCCAGAGGGAACTGTTTAAAAATAAATAAACTTGGAAGAAAAACAAAAACAAAAAAACTTATGGATTATACTGGTTTGCCATTCTGCAGTCACTAAACACTTGCCTCAAAGTATCTTCTGAAGCTGCTAAACTTTGCATCCATTGAAGTAATTCGTTTCTTTCTAATATTAAATCACAATATGAATGGATTATAGAAAGAGGTAATTGATGTTGTTGAGCTTAGATATCATGTGAATGTGGATCCAAATCTCACTTGGGGACAATCTTCACAATGGTGCCCTACTTTTTGGTCTTTCTCAGAAAGCTAAAAAATTATCTTTAGAGAGATAGATAATTATAAAGATAGTTATTATAATTATAAACATGACAGTGATAGTTAACATGACATGATAGTTATTATAATTATAAACATGACAAAATAACAAAAAAAAAATAAGTTTCAAAGCTGTCATGAAAGTTCTTTTTACTTGAGTAAGAGTAAAATGACTTAGTGACGTGAAGGAAATGCATAGTTTTAATTTGTTAGTATAATAAACTCCAAATTAAATTAATTTATGGTGTCCCCTCAGGTTTGCACCAAGAAGTATGGGAACGTGTTTGTTTACTCTTTCATATTGAAAACTATTGATTTCCTTTAGGAACTTGTCTTTGTTGACTGTGAATTAGTCCATTTATTTCACATTTCCATCAACATACATGTTAATACAATATATTGAATTTTTTTCTCTTAGCAAAAAGGTCTATTTAATTTTAAGTTACTTGCATCAACTTCAACTTAAATAATAGATAATATACAATATCTTTTCTACATTTTGAAACATAAGAAGTTTGGTGAAGGCCAAAACTATCTAAATACCATCTAAGCTGGGTCTGAGGGCATGCTTGGTTAATTATTTCTTTCAGCAGCAGAGCTTGCTTAAATCCTCCTACTTTTCCTCACTGTCCATTCTGAAATCTGTGATATGCACTCAGCACTGTCAATATATCTGTAAATGATGAACCAGCCTGGGATTTGTTCCGGCTTAAAACTAAATCAGACAACAAACAAGCAAACGTAGCCCTCCATGCATTTTTTTAAATCCAGGTGAATTATCCAGTCTGGGTCATCATACTGCCCCAGAAGGAATGAACTCATGATTGGGAAGTTCAAGAGTAGAAAGTAACTAAGCAAAAACTGCATAAAACTGCTGAAACCTTGACTTATCTCTCCTCACCAACTCGACTGATCAGGCATATTAAAAAAAATAAGTTTCATGCAGGCAATACTACTAATAGTTGCTTTCATTCAGAAATATAGGAGAAGATGAATTGTTCTGTTCTTGCATAATTTCATGGGTGTGAAAAATATTTTGTCCTCAACTTAAAAACAAAACAAACAAACAAAAAATTACTTTTTTGCTTTCTAGAACAATACTCCAGTTGTAAAAACAGATGTTAATCTAACTACACACATTCTCTATTTCTCCTGTTATAACTGTGCAGATATAAGCATGAAATTAATGAAGCTGAAAAGAAAGAGCAAGCAAGCAAGTATTGCTGTGTTCTAACTCCCTGACACATGCTTTCACCTGGAAGAAAGGAATCTTGGCTTCTGCTCCTAGCACCATTTATAATTTTGCAGTGCAAAATACTAAATAAAATAGAAAAATAGTTTTAGGTACAACTATAACAGTGTCAGTTTTCAAAGCCTGTATTTCTGGGGGAGAGGGAGTAAATACTCCCCTCTCTGTCCCCTCTGTAACTACTCAAAAGGAGGTTATAGCAGGGAGGATGTCAGTCTCTTCTCTCTGGTAAGTGACAGGGTGCAAGGGAATGGGCACAAGTTGCACCAGGGATGGTTTAAATTATCATGATATCAGGATTAAATTATATCAGGACTCATTTTTTTAACAGATTGACCAAGGAGGTGGTGAAGTTGCTATCCCTTGATTTATCTAAGAGGCATATGGATGTCGCACTTAGGGGCATGGTTTAGCACTGGACATGTATTGTTAGCTGTATGGTTGTACTTGATAATATAGTCTTTTTCTGACCAAAATACCTCCGTGATTCTATATTGGGTGCACAAAGCCCGAACAGGAAACAGTTGTTCAGGCAAAGAATAATTGCTCTGAATCTAAATATATTATGTTAAAAAAGGAGAAAGTGGATGTGTGTCCTTTGTTTTTTTGATCCAGCTGCATGGATGATGTCCATTCCTTAAGCCATCTCAGGCAAAGTGACTTAGATCCTCATTGCTCAAATCTAGTTCTAGCTCTGTTAGAGACTGACTGACATGCAACAATGGACGTAACACCGGATTCAGTGCTTATCTCATTGTTATGGTGCCTCACTACCCTCATTCATAATGGTTCTTCTCATAATTTTTAACATAGCTTTTAGCTTAATTTTTGTTTTGCTTTGCTTTCTCTGAGTTGCCTGGGGTTTTGAACTGTCACCAAAATGCCAGACTATGTTCTTGCAGATATGAGCAGTCCTTTCTAAATCCCCTTATTTCATGATAGTTTCATGATAGTTTGAGGCATGCTGCCGCAAAGGCCTGAATCTCTTCTACAACATCTCTTTGAGCCTGAGATATTTATATAATATTTAAGGATGCTCTTAGATGTATATTTATAGATAAGAATTCTTACAGGAAAGATCTCTTAGAGTACTCTTACATAGTGTTGCAGCCATGGGGACAAAGGTTAAATAGTGAATATACTACACTGACAATGCAGAATCATGAGGACTGGTGGTTAAAGATATTTGGTGCTTGTGCTGTCCAAGGAAGATGATAGAAAACAGAGCAATGATTTCAGAAGCCTACTCAAGACAGAAATTCAATCAGATTTTTCCAAGTTTCCAAGCACTTAGTCAAATGCTTGTGATTTTTTTTCCCCACACATTTCTAATGAAAATTGTTCCAAAGATCACCAAACCCATTAACAAAGTAAATGTATTGAAAAATATTTGATAGAGCTAAAAATGTATTGTAGAATCTAATTTAATTCTGACAAATGGAAAAACATTTTTTTTCTCCGACTGAATGTCTGAAAATTTAGATTGAGCAATTAGAAATAATAAACTGTTCAAAATGTGTTAAAGGACAGCCTTTAGAAAACTTTCAGTATGGATGTTAATAACATGAATAATATTATATGAAAATTCTCAGGTGTGTATTTTTTTAATTATCGTTTATTTTTTCTACTGTTACTGAGCTCTATATATTCTCTTATTTTTCCTGATTTACTTCATTTACTTGTGAAATACATCAATTAATTTTATCTCTGGCGGAAACAAAAAAAAAAAAAAAAAACTGATTATGTTTATTTTGCAAATGAACATTTTTTTCACTGATGAGTCAAGTACACAAACTTAATTCATCTTGAAACATGAATTCCCCTTCTCTACAATTCCACAGGTGAAAGATAAGTGAATTATTCATTACACAATGCAAATGCTCACAGTATATTTTTGGTTCAGTTTGCTTGTCAGAATATGACCATTGGTTGTGGCTGTATTTTTGTAAATCCGGGATATCTTGCTCTTGAGGAAAATGAATGTTTTGATAATTATAGCTCTGTATTTGGAAGTTGATACACTAATGTACCAGAGAAGAAACTGCTACTAAAAAAAGTCTATTTTGAGCTACATTCTTTCTACTGTTTATTTGAAAATATGTTAGAAATTGAGGTAGAGAAAACATGATCCTATTTTCTACACATACATGATTATTTCTTGTGCAGAAGTTATTATTCAGATCAGAGTGCTTCTGGAACTCCATTTTACTTGCAGTACAGTCCTGAAGAGACCTTATGAAGAAGCATTGATAGATCAGAAATTATATTTTGGTGATTGTGTCAGCTCCTTGGCTCAGAACCAACTAAACTAAAGCCTGTAGGAAGTGTCCACATCTTATGCACTTGGTATGTGTGTTGCCTTCCAGATCCTTCCCTCACACTTCTTAGTTCAGTTCATGGTTTGCTAGCACAGAACTATGTAGATCCTCAAGGAGGAAGCCAGTATTCAATCTAAGGCTACACCACTGAGACTTAGTAATATCCAAATAATCTGATTCAGCTATACCTTGTTTTATTGTTGTTTATCATTGCACTGAATTACTGAAGTAGTATTATCCTTTAACACAAAGTATACAATTGATTAAATAACAGACTAAGGCAAGTGACTCTTTTTTTTTTTAACTTGTCTGATTTGGAAATTTTCACAAGTTTGAGATTAAGAGGTACAGAACAACAGGTGTACCTCTAGATATACCTTTCAGTTTTACTGAAAGACAGGTAATAAGAATAACTATTTTCATTGATTCTTCCATTTGTAAGACATCAAAGACAGTAAGTGATTCTCTCTGAACACAGGTATATTTACCTCTGTATACTTTACTTTGCAAGGTCTTTCTGTACAGCAGTATATTAGAAATAATTCACATTTGCAGTCATTTAGAGATGGAACAGATGGCAGGAAGAAATATAATGTAATCTGCTGCACATGAGCATATGAGAGTACTGACAACAAAAGTAAGAAGGCAAGAGCAGCAGATTCTTAGAGCCCAGTGCTATTAAAGGTAATGAATATCTTAGAAATGAAAAAGCAAATTTCCTTTCCTTTTCCTTCTTTCATTCCCTCCTTCCCCTCCATTCCAAATGTGATCTAAGAGGAGTTTCTACTGAGCTGAAGAGAACTATATGAATAAATTGTATATTCTGTAAGTAGGTTCAACACTAACTTTCGTTAGGATATCATAGAAAAGATTCAGGAGTGAATTAGTCAATATGGCCAATGGAATGGCAACAAGAAATATAAAAACAAAAAAAAAATGTGAAATGTTGTTAATAGATGATTTTGTACATTTCTTCTACAATATTCTGTCACTCCAAAAAAATGGCTTTCCATTTTTTATAAGCCCCCTTTAGCTACTGAAAGGCGGCAACAAGGTCTTCCCAGAGCCTTCTCTTCTCCAAACCGAACATGTCCAATAGTCTGTCTTCATAGGAGAGGTGCTCCAGCCCTCTGATCATCCTTGTCACTGGCAGCCCCACCCCTGGATACAGTACTCCAAGTGGGACTTCACAAGGACAGAGAGGAGGGGGACAATCACCTCCCTCAACCTGCTGGCCACACTTCTGTTCATGAAGCCTTCTGGGCTGTAAGCATGTACTGCTTGCTTATGTTGAATTTTTGTCCACCAGAACCCCCCCTTCTCTACAGGGCTGGTCTTGATGAGTTCTCCCAGGCAGTTCTCATGGCTGGGATCGCCCTGATCCTGGTGCAGCAACTTGCACTTGAACCTGAGCTTTATGGGGACCCACTTGAGGACCTGCATAGACCCACTTTTCTAGCTTGTCCAGGTCCCTTTGGATGGCATCCCTTCCTTCTGCTGTATCAACTGCATCACTCAGATTGGTGTCATCTGCAAATTTGCTGATGGTGCACTCAGTCCTACTGTCAATGGTAAAGATATTAAACAGCAGTGGGCCCAAGACAGATCCTTGAGGGACACCACTTGTCACTGGTCTCCACTTGGACATAAAGCCATTGACTATAAGTCTCTGTGTGCAGCTGTCCAGCCAATTTCTTATCCACCGAACGGTCCACACTTCATCTTCCACATCTCTCATCAATTTAGTGATTGGGACGTCATGTGGACTGTGTCTAAAGCCTTACAGAAGTGCAGATAGATTATATCAGTTAGTCTTCCATGTGTCAACAATCATTCCATCATAGAAGGCCACTAGATTGGTCAGACACAATTTGCCCTTGATGAAGTCATGCTAGCTGTCTCAGATCAACTCCTTGTCTTACATGTCCCTTATCATTGCTTCCTTCCAGGAAGGAAGCAATGTTCCATGCTTTTCCCAGACACATAGGTGACGTTCATTGGTCTGTAGTTCCATGGCTTCTCCTTTCCACCCCTTTTGAAAATGGCAGTAATGTTTTCATTTTTCCAGTCACCAGGGGCTTTGCCTGACTGGTGTAACTTTTTAAATATGATTGAGGATGTCTTGGCAACTACATCAGTGAGTTCCCTCAGGACTCTGGGATCAAGTCATTGTGGCCTCAAGTTATTGGGCCATATAGACTTGTACCTGTTTAATTTCATCAGGTAGTGTCAGACCTGCTATTTGCTTACAGTGGGAGAGACTTTGCTCTCCCAGATCATGCCTGATGATTCAGGGACTGGGGAGATGTGGAAAGCCTGACTGACAGTGAAGACTGAGGCAAAGAATTTGCTGAGTACATCAA
Organism: Aythya fuligula; assembly: GCF_009819795.1. NCBI lineage: Eukaryota > Metazoa > Chordata > Aves > Anseriformes > Anatidae > Aythya > Aythya fuligula. Next base: position 19,232,380 of record NC_045559.1, read on the forward strand.
CCTTCTCTATGTCTGTTGTTACCAGTTCTCTCTTCTCATTCATTGGAGGGGGTACACTCTCCTTGACCTTTCTCTTCTGGCCAATGTACCTATAGAAAATGTTCTTGTATTTTTTGTTTCCCTTGCCAAGCTCAGTTCCAGCTGTGCCTTGGCTTTTCTGATCCCATCCCTGCATATCCAAGCATCATCCGTGTACTCTTCCCGGGCCACATATTCCTGCTTTTGCTGCTTGTGCATTTCCTTCTTGTACCTCAGCCTAACCTTGCTGGTCCATGACAGTTTCCTGCCTTCCTTGCCTGATTTCTTTCACATGGGGATGGAGAGGTTTTGTGCTCTAAGTGTCCTTAAAGAGTTGTCAGATCTGATCAGTTCCTCTGTCTCTAAGGACAGTGTCCCAGGGGATCTCATCCACTAGGTCTATAAAGAGCTAGAAGTTCATGAAGAATGGGCTTAAGTTGGGAATGGGCTTAAGTTGAGCCAGGGGAGTTTTAGGTTAGATGTTAGGAAGAACTTCTTCACTGAAAGGGTTGTGAGGCATTGGAACAGGCTGCCCAGGGAAGTGGTGGAGTCACCATCCCTGGAAGTCTTCAAAAGACGTTTAGATGTAGAGCTTAGGGAAATGGTTTAGTGGGGACTGTTAGCATTAGGTCAGAGGTTGGACTCGATGATCTTGAGGTCTCTTCCAACCTAGAAAATTCTGTGATTCTGTGATTCTGTGATTCATCCTTTTAAATTTTGGGATCCTGACTTTGACAGGTCCATATTCTTTGAGAATACAAACTCAATCAGGGCATGGTCACCATAGCCCAGACAGCTTCTTAACCTGTTTGTTGAGTTCATCTGGTGCATTGGTGAGCACCAGGTCCAGTAACACTTCTCTTCTGGTTAGTTTGCCCAATACCTGGACCAGGAAGTTATCCTTAATGCACTTCAGCAGTCTCCTGGATTGTTCACAGCCTGCTGTGTAGCTTTCCCAGCAGACATCCATGTGATTGAAATCCCCCATAAGAATGAGAGCATGCTAGTGTAATGCTTCCCATAGCTGAAGCAAGAAGGCCTCATCAACAGGCTCCCTTTGATCAGGCAGCCTGTAGTAGACACCAACTACATTACTTCTTTTTAGATTACACTTACTTGAGTGAACAGTAATAACAAAAATTTGATACTGTAGGTACAATTTACGTGAGAATTCTTGTTTGATTAGAATTAAATTTACTGCTTGAAAAATCAATGAACTTTAGTGCATGTATTTCTTATCTGAGACCGGTGGATGTAAAATTCCTCTTTCTATATTTACTGAACTATATCATCTCAATTTGCCTGCATTCCTCATGGTTTTATCATTTTATTCTCTCTCTCCCCCCTTCCTTCCCCCCCCCCCCCCCTTTTTTTTTTTCCCCTCTTCTTGTGGAAAAAATCAAATAGCAATTTCAGAAAGAACCTGGGGAACAGAGAGATGTTTATACTTTGTGGTAAAGGATGGGGCAGAGACTCCTGACTGTAATCTAATTTAAACATTAAATATCAAGAAGGGAACCAGTGCCAATCCTTACCATTGTTAAAATAGAAGGACTTGATCTGGTTAAAGGAATTTATTTCAAGAATAACCACAACAATAAAACTGAAGGTATGGAGTCTTTTTCTTTTTTTTTTTAAACCAGAATTAGGTGCCTGATTAACTGTGCCACAGAGCAAAATACAATACTTTTTAAGGAATGAACAGTCAGCCCCAATTCCCTTCATTAAATATGTCATTTAATTATGACATATCCATCACCATCCAATTTATATTCAAACAGTTCCTAGATGATCTTTCTGACACTAGTTACTGAGCAAATTCTGGCCAAGATTCAGTACCCTATTTCCTACAGTGAAGACTATATCTATATACAAACGTTTTGTCTTATCAATAGCTCAACCGATTAATGCAAAAACCGTAAAGGTACCTTATCAGGGACATAGCATACCAAAGGTGTCTTGTAAGTTGCTCTGCAAATTCCCCAGGGAATCAAAGTATTCAAGGTCTTTTCTGCACAATACTCAGTATGGAGTGCCAGAGATACTGGAAACACTGAGATCTAGGACACAGATGGCATTCCTGACTGCTTTTCCCTAGAAGAATGAAATTTTTCATGAGACAGATGAGACATTCCTGTACACAGGAAATTTCCTTAAATATCTGAACTTTGATGTCACAGCTTAGAAGGTACAGAATGAAAGTCCTCTAATAATAATAGTAATAATAATAATAATTAAAAAAAAAAAAAGTCAGAGCTCTAAAGGTATCTCATGCAGTTTCTTTTTCTAAGAACATGCATTTCTGAATACTGTGACTAAGCAGGTCTTCACTAAAGAATGCACTTATCATTCTCTTAGAATGTATTTACTATCTCCTAAACAGTTCTGTATTTTTAATCACCAAATAACTCCAAGAACTGAAAGTAATAAGATTCCATGTAACGAGCACTGAGCTGTGGCCTACCTCAGTATCATTGATATTGTGTCTTTGAGCAAGGCTGATGTCCTTTCCAGTTCCTACTAATTGCTAGAATAAAAACACCATATTTTATTCCATGTGACACTGCCCAGTCAATTCTAACTGGAAATAATTCCAGGTTTCCATTCAGCAATTTATGTAGCAGTCAGTAATTTATGTAGGCACTTCAGGATTGTTTTCTATTACAACAAAAATCATTTCCAACTAATAGAAGCTGTGAGAGGCACACTGTAGTTTTCAGCAGATGCATTTTCTGATAACACAGTGATGAGGTTTATATGATTTCGTATTTTTAAAAGCAGTAACTGTAGTGCATTCATTTCCTACTGACATTCTGCAATGCCATAGCAGATAAAGATCTTTCACAGTTTTCATTACCATTAGGATACGCTTCTTCATATTACTATTTTTTAAGATAAATATTTTCCAGTGTTTACTGTCCTTTACTGTGTCATTCTAGATACTAGAAGGTGAAACAAAAATGAAATTTGATCAGATTTCATGCTTGTATTTTCCATAAATTCCTTCCTTGCAGAGAGCTCATCTCAAAGTCTCTAGTTAAAAGCCCAATGAAATGCTTTTCAAAGTCATTCCATGTACAATTTTTTTATATTGTAAAAGCAACTTTTCAGTAAACTTCTCAAAGAAATGAGGAGAAAGAGAATAATTATAGTGATATTCAATTTCACATTTGGAGAACTTCCTTCATTTTGAAGTAGAACTTTCCTTCTTGAGAAAATAAGTGATTTTCTTCTGAAATTTCTTTTTCTGACAGAAAAAAAAATATAGCTATTTCTATGAAGTGAAAATTGTCATAAAAACTGTCTTCCTTCCTTAAAAATAATAGATATATCATAAATGAATAAATAAAAAATAATTAAAAAAAATACTTTTAGTTGAAAGCTACTGAGAATAGTAGTTGACTTGAAAAAGTTATTTTAAGGTGAAAAAGAAGGAGAACAGTGACAAGATTTAAAGGAAAAAAAAAAAAAAGTGAGTTCTGTATAAAAAAGACAATTTACTAGGCTTTTATACAAAACTCACAAGCAGCCTCTAACAGTTAATCTTGTCACTGAATTCATTATGTTTGGACTCTATAAAACAAATCTGTTTCATCTTTCAGATTTAAAATGCTGCATGGAAAACAACAGACATTGATTCAGAATCAATGTCTGCTTGTTGCAAGAATAATTTGGAAGCAAGAATAATCTGGAAGAGTATGTTTTCCATGCAGCATTTTAATTTTCAGTTTCAATTTCTGCTTTCCATTTAAAAAATCCCTCTCCAGCACTAAGTAATTATTATGCTGTTGTTCATTAGTAAATACTCGCGAAAAATATTTCCTAAGAGTTCTAATCTAACTGATAGTAACTCTTCAGCTATTAATGTCTTCAATCTATATTTTTATATGAGCAAAGCATCAGACTAGAGCTAGATTTTCTAGTTCTGGACACCATTAAAATAGAATGGTTAAAACTTAATATCTGAAGGAAAAAAACAGACTGACCTAGGACTTTTGGGAATCTATTTAATAAAAATAATTGTTTAAGTACTCTAAACATAAATTGTTTGATGGCTGTTATACTCAGATAAGTGACTGTTTCAGTTTTGTATCTTGCCTGATTTAAAGCAAAGTGTTAAAGACCGTGATGCTTATCTTTCATGTGATACCCTCTCCCCTTTTTCATCAAAACCATACATTCCATCTTGGAGTTAAAAACCCTACTGTTGTTGTTTGGTTGGTTGGTTGGTTGGTTTTGGTCATAAAAAGCCCAACCAGCTCTATTTTTAATTTAATGCAATCTAGTCATTATTATATTCATAATTTCCACATTCATAATAATAATTTCCACAAAACCTCAAAGGGTTAGACCTCAGATCAGTGGGAAATCTACCAGCAGAAGGAAATTCATTGTGCTTTCATGTGATATTTACATTCTCTTTATAGTTCAGTGAAATAGGCTGAGGGAGACCTCAGAACTGGACTCAGGAAATATTTTGTGGAAGCCAATCTCCCTATTATAATCTAAGTTCACTCATAAAAATCAATTCCCACAAGATATTGTGAAACTAAAAAGTATAAATTACATCATATGAATTTAGAGAAATCCATTGCTCCATATCTTTTAAACATGACTGTATAACTAGAAATTTTAACTCAGTGGATGCCAAATGCTAACTGTTGGGAGGTGAGAGAGAAAGAGAAAGAGAAAGAGAAAGAGAAAGAGAAAGAGAAAGAGAAAGAGAAAGAGAAAGAGAAAGAGAAAGAGAAAGAGAAAGAGAAAGAGAAAGAGAAAGAGAAAGAGAAAGAGAGAAGGAAGGAAGGAAGGAAGGAAGGAAGGAAGGAAGGAAGGAAGGAAGGAAGGAAGGAAGGAAGGAAGGAAGGAAGGAAGAAAGAGAAAGAAAGAAAGAAAGAAAGAAAGAAAGAAAGAAAGAAAGAAAGAAAGAAAGAAAGAAAGAAAGAAAGAAAGAAAGAAAGAAAGAAGAAAAGAAAGAAGAAGAAGAAGAAGAAGAAGAAGAAGAAGAAGAAGAAGAAGAAGAAGAAGAAAAAGAAAGAAAAAGAAAAAGAAAAAGAAAAAGAAAAAGAAAAAGAAAAAGAAAAAGAAAAAGAAAAAGAAAAACTTTTATTAGTTAACCATAGAGCTCTGAAGCTGGTTGGTGGCAACTCTAGAGACAAAAAGAAAACACAAAGTGTCCGATGGACTTAAAAGACAGGCAATAACTGCTGGAGAAGTTCTCTAAAAAGTAAAATTATCACTATTCTGGCTGCAGAAAATGGTATTTTCAGTAGCATCGCTGACTAGACAAGAGAGAGTGTATTTGGCTGTGAGCTATGTTTAAAGTAAAAGAGACATCATATGGACATCATTGTGATTGATTCTTATAGCATGCTGGATCAGCTATAGGCCTGTACTTCTGACATTTCTGATTTGTATACAAGCAAAATGGATTTTCGTCCCACCTGTATTAGCTTAAACTTCAATACAAAATATTGCACATTAGCTGGAAGTACAGCTCTACCTGCCAAGCGATGTTAAAAATTATTCTATAAGAAATGTTAAACCACTTTCCTTGACATAGCATTTGATGTATTCTAATGTGCAACAACTATTCCTGCAGCTGTGAAATACATAAGTCATTGTGAGGGCTGGTAATACTGCATTTTCACAGTAGATAAGCACAAAGTGTTTTTGAAGCGGGTGCTGGTGCAGTTATACCAAAGTGGAGACAGTTGTAATGTTTAACAGTTTCTACATTCCCATGCTGAATGTATTTGCATACTGGCCTCAGTAATACATAAGACAAGTTGCTGATTCAGATAAAAACTCTTATTTGTGTGTCCATAACTAATGTATTCTACTAAGTTTTCTACATTTAAAATAGTGCTGTCACTATTTTCTATATACTATAAACAACTAAAAAATCTATATTAAATAAGATTGAAGACATTAAAATATCACACTTTTCGAGGAAATCTGTTGAGTAGAGAGTTAATTGTCAGCATATAGTTCAAGCCAGTACAAGTGATGTGTCTTTTTTGATTTGACTAACTGAAAAGATGACATTTATTTGATGTGCAGAAAGTATTTTTATTCCGGTAATATTGTGTGTTTGTATTATTTTATATACTTACGTGAGATTTGGAATAACAACATTTTGGTCAGTAAGGATGGTGCTAAAATAACCACTGTGAATGCAGTATAGGTTCATATAACATGCATTTATTTTTGTATGTATGTCTATTTAAATTTTTCATGTGTGTTTCTGCTCTCTTCTAAATTCTGAAGGTACAGTTTCACTTATAAAATATTTGATCCTGTATATACTATGTATTTTGATTCAAATCAAAATACAAATCTGATGGAGTGCAAAAGATTACCTGTATTCATGGATGATTTATGGATATGTACTGCTAAATTTAGTAAATGCATTCAGTAATACATCTTTTTATACAGTATTTCATCTTTTGTTTTTTCTTTCTTGTTTTTGTTTTTTTTTTTTCCTCAAGTGTAATTTGACTACCTTAAAAAATAAGTAAATAAATAAAATAAAATAAAATGAACTGATCAATCTCTCAATCTCTTGTCAATTCAGAATTACTTTTGAAAACACTGTGTAAGGCAGCCAGAAATATTATTCTGACAATCCCTGCATCCCTGAAAGTTGTCTGTAAGAGCTGTATTAAGAACTGCCATCAACTCTGGATCAAAATGAAGCAAACAAATTTCCCACTGTTATAGAGATAAAACCACTAATTTAATACATCTTCTAAAATAAATTCTTGCTTTCAGATTTGCTTTCTGGACTGTTAATGTTCTGATATCACAAAAAGAGTTAATTAATAAGACTTGTATAAACGACATTTAAAGAATCACAAATTCCTTATCATTCTAGAAAGTCAATGCATCTTTTTCTTAAAACATTCATATTTCATAGTCAACTTGGAGTCCATCTCAAAGTACAATGTCTGGAAGCATGAATTGAGAGGAAAATTCTAACTCTTTCAGATCATGTTGGTCTACAAAAATTTCTAACCTGTTTAACTATACAGAATTAGGAGAGAAAAAAAAACAAACAAACAAACAAAAAAAAGCAACACCATATGAACCATTCCAATTTCAATTTTAAATGATCAGTTATTAAGAGGAACATGTGTATCCAAATGAACTTGTTTCTGTTTTTTACAGATTATATCAATTAAATACCCCCCCCTCCAATATCTTTGATGTTTCTATGTAGAAAATGTACCCGTTTCATCACTTTCTTACGGATTCTACTTCAAAGTATATTTTTGAAGCCAAATGCGAGAACCAAACTAGTAAAACTAACTCTCAGGCCTTCCAGATGCAAAAAGCACTTTTCTTCATTTATCTGTATAGTCAACCTTTTGTTTGACCTTTGAAATATCTGTTTCAGTTCGAGTTTTTGGATAATAGGCAATAATATTTTCTTATTTTCATAGGTTTTACTGCAATATTGCTGTTTTCGTACAAGATTCAGTTATGCTCAACTATGGATCCACTTTACACTTTTAAATATATATATGATGAATTCAGCTAGTCAAATTTCAAAAGTATTATTTTCACTTTCTCAGTTTTTATGGTGGGAAAAGGCTTATGAAGATAACTTTATAAAAGAAATGTTTGCTATAAAGCTAATAAAATCCTTCTGTCTTGGAATCATAGAACAATCAGTTTGGAAAGGATCTCTGGAGGTCACTTTTTCTTACCTCCTGCTTCATGCACAGCTAGTTTCAAAGACCAGGCTGTTCAGGGCCTTGCCCAAGGATGGAAATATCACTGCCTCTTGTTGTGGTTCCGTTCAAGTGGGCAGCCGAGCTCCAACACAGCCACTCTCTCACTCCCCCTCCTCAAAGAGGAATGGGGAGAAAATATGATGAAAAGGGCCCAAAGGTTGAGATAAGGACGAGAAGATCATGCAGTAATTATTGTAACGGGCAAAACAGACTCAGCATAAGAAGATAGTAAGATTTATTGCTTATTACTAACAAGCTAGAGAAGTGAGAAACAAAAGAAAGAAACCAAAAGCACCTTCCCCCCATATCCACCCTCTTCCACCTCCTCCCCCCGAGTGGCTCAGAGGAACAGGGGAATGGGGATTATGGTCAGCCTACAGCGCTTCTCTGCTGCTCCTTCTCGGTCACTCTCGTCCCCTGTGCTGTGTGGTCCCACCCATGGGATGCAGTCCTTGATGAACTGATCTGGCATGGGCTTCCCACAGGCAGCAGCTCTTCCAGAACTGATGGAACCACGGGGTCCATCCCTCAGGAGAAAACTGCTCCAACCTGGCTCCCCTACAGGCAGCAGCTCCTGCCAGGTCACCTGCTCCTGCGTGGCCTCCTCTCCACGGGCTACAGGTCCAGCCCAGAATCTGCTCCAGCAGGGGTCTTCCACAGGCGGCAGCCTCTGTCGGTTCAGGGCCACTTGCTCCACCGTGGTCTCCTCCACGGGCTGCAGGGGGACATCCTGCTTCACCATGGTCCTCACCACAGGCCGCAGGGAACTTCTGCTCCAGTGCCTGGAGCACCTCTCCCCCTCCTTCTTCACTGGCCTTGGCGCGTGCAAGGCTGTTCCTCACTCCTCTCACTCTCCCAGCTGCTGTGTGGTGCAGTGTTTTTTTCCCCGTCTTAAATATGCTCTCACAGAGGCGCAAAACAACATCGCTTATTGGCTCAGCTCTGGTCAGCAGTGGGGCCCTTAACAAACATGGGGCAGCTTCTAGATCCTTCTCACAGAAACCACCCCTATGGCCTCCTGCTACAAAAACCTTGCCACGTAAACCCACTACACCTCTCCAGGGAACCTGCTTCAGTAATTAGGCACTCCAATTATGAAGATTCTGTTTTCATGAAATCCAGTCTGAATTTCTTCTGCTGCAATTTGTATGGATTGTCTCTTGCCTTTTTGCTGTGAACCTCTGAGAAAAGTCTATCATTCAGAGTAGCCATTAGATTTATTTATTTATTTATTTTTAAGTTAATATGAATGTCATCAAAATTAAACTAACCAGGCCACCTTCAGATACATCCTATCCAGTCTAGTGAGTGTGGGCATGCTCAACTTAAGTACACAGACCTTAACTTGACCATCCTTTATTGTGGGCTGTACTTTTCTACCAAAACATTGTTACTAGGCATGGAGATCTGGAATGCATGTATAAAGGCCCTGAGTGCAAAAATATGCTTCATTGTCCAACCTTGCCTGAGTCCCCATCTTGGTCTTTTAGGCTCAGTCCTGAACATCTGGTGTTTGCTTGAGCTATACTGTGGGTGCATTTAGTCTTGTTGCCCGTTGGTCCTGACTTGCTATCTGGGCTGCAGTTTCTGATTGAACTTGGAGCTGACTCTTTACCAGTCCTGCCCACGTATGCTGATCTGCACCCTGTCAGTGAAGACTCTGTCTTACCAGTGAAGACAATAGCTTGGCTACCAGATGGTCCCCTCATGGAGCTGCCCTGCTATTGGCACTGCCTGACAGTCTGAGCAGACCTTACAAGTAAAGAGGGCACTGAATACCTTTTCTACACCTTTAGTCACTTGGTCACAAACTCATTTGACAACAGGACATTTTTTTTATTTTTTTTATTTTTTGACTGCCTTTTTAACAGTTGACATACCTCTAGATGTCTTTCTAGATGTCTTGACCTTCATGCACTTTGTCCATTTCAGCTTGTGGCAAGCTTTGTTTTTTCTTGTATGACTATCTCTTCTAGACCCTCTTTTTGTGTTTCAGCTTAGTCACAAACTACCCAATCAGCCAAGCTGTGTTTCTAATATGTCTGTTCATTTTTCTGTGCCTCATCGTAGACTCTTCTTCTGTTCCAAGATTGTCCTTGTCTTTTTTGGCTCCTTTGCCCTTTGTGACGATCTCCTGTAGAGTCCTACCTAGCAGTTTTCCGAGGAAACCAAAGTTCAGTCTCCTATACTCCAGAGCTTCAGAGTTTATTCCTCTCCTATTCTTCCTCACTTCCCTCAGGATATAACATCTCATGATCACTGAAGCCAACACTGCTATTAGCCAATATTCTTACTTTTCCCCAGTCAATTATTTTTTACAAGTCTCATAACATCAGAACACCTTCCAAATGACACTCATCTAAAACCTGTAAATATTGTTCCCAATACACTTCGGAAATATCCTGTATTGCTCTTACTCCACTGCATTACCTGTCCAGCAGATGTCATGTTTTTTAAAGACTTTCCTGAGAGCCATACCTAGAAGCTGTGATTTCAATTTCCCCAAGGAACTTTGTCTATAGCATTTCTCCCTAGGTTAGCAGGTCTCAGTAGAAATGTTTTCACCTCAGTTTGTCAAGACGATTCCAGTTCTTTCTCAGCTGTCCTTGTTCCTTGAATAGAATGCCATGGTCATAGATGTCCATGAATTGCCTTCAACACTATCTATGAACCCAGTTGTTGATCCTACCTGAGCCTTTCCACTCGACCAGCAAAAGTAAGGAGAAAGAACATGCCCTCAGAAGTTACACTTCACCTCTGCCCAAGAGCCCTGTAGTTTTTTGTTTGTTTGTTTGTTTGTTTGTTGTTGTTGTTGTTGTTGTTTTAATATATATATATCCAAGGTCTACCATGGTAGTATAAGCAGTGTCTGTGTTACTTTTGTATTACTTCCCTTCACGAGCAGTGAAGGGAAGTAATACAAAAGCTCAACAAACCTCAGGAGTGTGCATAACACTAAACAGCCAGCCCCTGGAAAAGCATCAATGTCTACCAGGTGGCAGCCTCCTTCCCCCATAGAAGAGAACCTCTGACTTCCCTTGTACCTTACTGGCACTGCTTCTGACATGGATTGTCTTCATGACAAGAGGCTCAAGTAGATGCAGGCCCCAACAGACCTTTTTTTACATCTTGTCTTTCCAGGTCTGTTAACTGTTCTTCCAACGAACATCTGCAGGTGACTAGAAGTTACAAGATTTCAGTGTCTGTTATGGTTCATCCTTCTGCTGGGCCTCCCCCTCCTTCTTCATGACATAAAACTTGTCCTTTCACCTCTGCACAGGCTCTGTAAAAAGAGAAACATCTCCTTCCCCTCATCTGTGTAGATTCAGATCATCAAACAAGTCACATGCTGAAATCTTTCACTTCTTCATCAGGAAATCTGCTTGAAATAGGTATTGTACAATTTGACACCTCCATGTGCCTTTAAATCATCTCCTTAAAGGCCCAAGAAGCTTCTAGTACATTTCTGAATAATAAAATAAATTATAATCACTGTCTGTATATATTATAGTTTTTATTCCATTTAGTGTTATTAGGACAATATTTCAAAACAG